>NC_058159.1:11485045-11664886 GCF_020080835.1 Cotesia glomerata | reverse complement strand
GGGATAGTCATCTTCGATTTTCATAGCGGGAAGTTAAAAATTGAAGTACACAATGACGCACACCAAGTACGTTCCAAAATTGTTTCTTTTAATTTTTAAATCAACAACAAAATTTTTTCTGATTTCCGAAAATCATATACAACTATGTATATCGGTTACTTGGATTTTTTAATTTTTTATTTTATATCTGTTTGTAAAGAAATAAAATTTTTTTTTCTTAATAGTCTTATGAACGTGGACTTGGCGGGATTTTTTTACAGTGAAACTGTTTATGTTCGGATTATAGTATTTTTTGTAATTATCATAAAAATTGACAATTTTAATTTAATACATTTCCGGTGGCAAACTATCCCCTTTAAGCTGTAGTTCCTGTAAAAGTTATTCTTGCGCTGCCTGGCGTGTATAATTGCAAGCTGTCAAATATCTTTTTTCCACTGTAGTTTCCCATCTATTATAAGATTAGCATGCATCCATATATTATTTAGTCTCTGGCCGTCCGCTTTTTACATAAGAAAAAAGTTAAAATCTAAAAATCTGGGTTGCTATAGTTTGTGCTGACTATTTTTAATAATTTTAAATAGAAATTATAAAGATAATTGATAATAATCAAGTAATACGCGTAATAAAAAGCATGAACTACTATTATAAAATATCATATAAAAAAAAATTAAAATAAATTTGAAAAAAAATTTGTAACCTCAAAAAAACGTTCTGCTTACGGTATATACTCACTCGGTAGTCTGGCTTGAGAACGGAACTTGGCGCCAGACTATCGAGTCTGTTGATTTTTCATATTTCTCTAAGATTTTCGGTTCGATCAGTTTGAGTTCAAAAGTATATCATAGATTCTGAAAAAACTGCGTGGAATACTGCCAGCCGCGTGAAAATCGATTTATTCATTTAGAAATTACTGCAGTTTAAAAATTGAAAAAATACTATTTTATTAAACTTTTATCAGACTTTTGAGCTCGAAGAGCTCAAAGCATACAAAAGCTATTTCTTTGAGCTCGAAAAGTTAAAAATAACACACAAATTGTATTTTTGAGCTCGAAGAGCTCAGAAACGTCATAAGTGCAATTTCAAGCGTTTAGGTAACGAATTGGCGGGACGTTGCAGGGATGGCCTTTAGTTAGGGTCAACCGTTTTCCAAATTTTTTTTTCTTCAAATGCTAGAACTTTTTCAAAAATCGACCAATTAGGACCGGATCAAAACGAATATTTTTGTTTTTAGATATAGTTTTCAGAAAAAAATTTTCAGGTTTCAGGGTCTATGAAATACTATAGTTTTTTCATTAAAACCGTCATTTTCTCGAGGTCCGAAACTTTCGATTTTTAATTTTATTGTCTTAAAAAAGTTAAGCTCTTCGAGCTCAAAAATATAATTTATATTTTATTTCAAGCTCTCCGAGCTCAAAGAGTTAGCTGTTTCGAAATTTGAGCTTTTCGAGCTCAAAAGTCTGATATAAGTTTAATAAAACAGTATAATTTAAATTTTCAAAACGCAATTACTTTTGAATGAATGAACCGATTTTTACGCGGTTGGTAGTATTCGACGCAGTTTTTATGGGCTTCATAATTATTTTATTTAATCAAAAACGATCAAAAAAGAAATGTCGAAGTTATGTAAAAAAAAAACACTTTTTTCGAAATTTTTCTTTTTCGGTAACTCCCAAACGAATCAACTGATTTTGACGGGACTGGTGGCAATTGACGTCGTTATTTAAGGTTAAGAGCAGATTAATTGTTGAAATTGATCGGTAGAGACGTTTAGAAGTTATTAAAAAAAAAAACCATTTTTAAAAAATTTTATTTTTGAAATTTCTCAAAATCTAGCGAACTGAATCGATTCAAATTTTCATGAAATTTAATGGCAATGATACTCTTTAAATCACCACCTATCTTACACAAGAGTGTAAAAAGCGTAAATCTGACCGGGCAATCTCTACGTGGTACGATTTGGGTAACGCTAATGCCTTCGGAAAGATAGCAGTCGAAAAAAATCGATAAAATTTTGAAAAAAAATTAAAAATTTTAATTTATTTTTTTTTTTTTAATTTCGTTAAAAAGTTCATCTCTTCGATCAAAAGAACTGAGAAAATAAATAAAAATCGAGATTTTACTCATAATGGTAATTTTTGCGAAAACAAAGAATTTGAAGCTTCGGGTCACTATAAAAACAAATCGCAGCGCTTTTTAACTTTCCGCTAAGAAAAATTAATAATTTTTTATAATTCGGGAAATTATTGGTTCTATCCCATTTTGCGAAAATCGAGTTTTCATCAGATCTCAACGGTTTAAGGTCACAGGGAGCTTCCCTGATTGTTTCCGCGGTGGTGTCCGTGCGGCTGTGTGTGTGTGTGTGTGTGTGTGTGTGTGTATTTGGGTGTGATACAGCTACTTGTATAAGGCAGTCAGAAATATACTGTATAATTATAAAATACATAATTTCAAATGATACCTACACGGAAAAAATGAAACCCGACTGGTTCGTTTTCGGCACCAGACTCAGTCGTGTGCACTCAGGAGTGTAGCACAGGACTCAGTCATGTGCTGACTAGACTCATTCGGGTTCGCACACGACTCAGTCTGGTGTAAACTAATTTTTCTTGCATTTTTTCTTGCACAGGACTGAGTCTGGTGCCGAAAACGAATCAGTCGGGTTTCATTTTTTCCGTGTATCTTTTACGGTAAAAATATATATTACCTGATATTCTGACATTCGCTGACGAACTTACAACCACTTGTCTAGTTAGTCTATGCATTGTCCTACACCTATAACTTAAGAATTGATCACTGAATTCTAGACTATGGATCAGAAGTTCACCTGTAGGAAGTAAATGGAATTTTCCATCTGTAAATAAATATAAAATATTTTCATTATCTATTTACAAGATTATTCATTTTATCATTACTTCTGTTACGTTCTGGCAAATTTTAAATTTTATTAATTAATATTTAAATTAATTAATCATCACTCGAGGTATTTTGTAACGGAAATACCTCGAGATAATAGATTCCTCGAAAGTCAACGTAGCCCAGTAGACTAAACAATTTACGTTGTTGGATTTGAACTGCGTTGATGTTCTCATAGGGCAACCTGAGATGCAGCGTTGTTTAATATCATTATAAAAATCAGTGCTAGGTCAAAATAACTCCGATACAACTTTGACTTCAATAAGTCCGGACGAAACAACTCAGGACAAGAACAACTCCGGTTCATCATGATCCTGATGATGATGATCGTCATCATCATCATGCTCATCACCATTATCATCATCAATAACAATTTCAACTTATTACAGATAAAATGAACACTAATCAATTCACACAAACATTTTTATCTTATTAAATAAGTAAAATTTAATTAATTAAAATAGGGGGCTCCGCCTCTTAACCCCCGCCGAAACGTCGCCCCTGAACCCCAAGAATTTTTTAATTACATTAATTAATGTTACTATATAAAATGAATTAAAATAATAAAATTTTATTAATTAAAGTGGAGGGCTCTGCTCCCCAACCCACGCCGGGGCTTCGCCCCTGGACCCCTAGAAATTTTTTTTTTATATCGGGTCTAATCCAGAGTTGCAAATAATGCATTAAATTTCTTAATGCATTAGCATTTTCATTGGTCATTAAATTTAATTTATTTTTGAAAAATATTTTCATTAAGGATTAAATCTAGTTTTTAAATGGAAATAATTTTTGTTGACCATTAAATTTAATTCTTTAATGAAAAATATATTCATTAATCATTAATTTTAGTTTTCTAATTATAAATATTTTCATTACCCATTAAAAGTTATTTTTTAATGATGAATTTTCTCATTGATCATTCGATTTAATTTTAATCAAAGTATTGTCATTCATAATTGAATGTAATAGTGTGTTTGGACTCCCTGTCTCGAGCGCATCACCATTTTTTTTTACTCGAAACAATTTTATTTAAGAATAAGGAAAATTCGGATTAAGATGTACTGATTATTAAAACGATGTAATATAAAAAGATAAATTTTTATATCCAATTAGTTAATATTAATTTTGAATGAAATTATTTAAAAAAAAAACATTTGACAGCAAATCGACTTTAGCCCTAGAGCGTTCGAATTTTGTTTACTTACTCTATTATTTCTTTATTATTCACATTTTCTAAAATATGAGCTCTACTGATGTTGTGCTGATCGAGATCTTTCATTTGAGTATACAGATGCATTTTTGATATATGTCCTATATATCTACTTGATATATGTACTTATATGTCATATTTATCAAATATATCAATTATGCATGTGGGTACTCTTATGAAAGGTCTCGATGAGTATAATTTTAGGATAAACTTATATTTTTGAAAATGTCAATAATAAAGGAATGTGCTTGTTTCTTCTTAACTATTGACATTTTTCAAGATATAACCTCATCCTGATGTTATAATCATCGAGACCTTTCATTTGAGTACCCACATGCATTTATATATATATATATATATATATATATATATATATATATATATATATATATATATATATATATATATAACATATATATAACATATATAAATATATGAAAAATTGATGTGGGTACTCAAATAAAAGGTCTCGGTGAGTGTAACTCCAGGATGAGCTTTTTTTTTTTTTTTTCGGCGAGAGGAGGGAAATCTTCATAAGACACCGGCTAGATGTTGATGATTTGGTTGCCGGTAGTGTGAGATTTTTACTCACTAAAACCCTCCCCTCTCTTGTACCTGATACTGCGGGACCGCGTTAGCATTACTTCGTAGTACCAGGCCCCCTCCAAGCTACTCCTGTAGCTATTTCCTCCTGTAGCTATTCCTCTTATATAATCCTGTAGCTATTCCTCCGCTTTTTTTTTCCTCTTTCCTTTTCTCCAGCAGGACCTCACGCGTCAGCCTTCTAGGCCTCGACATATGGGATTTTTTACGTCCCTCCTACTATTCCCTCCGTTTTGCGGCTGTGGCCGACTTACAGTCTGTACCCGCATTTGCCTGTGCCCCGCCCATTAGCACAGGGGCACAGTGACCGAGGAAACCACAGAGACCTGGTCAAGGTACAGTCAGCAAGGAAGCAAGCCCCGGAAAATCGCAGAAAAATTGCGACTGCCAGGGCTCAAACCCACGCTTGAGCGACTGCTGTACGGCAGTTTAAGACTTAAACCGCTCGGCCACGCAGTCGCCTTGATGAGTTTATATCGTAAAAAATATCATAAGTAGACAAAATACGACGTCACTTCTTAATTATTGAAATTTTTTAAGATATAAGCTTATCCCGATGTTCCACTCATCAAGAGCTTTCATTTGAGTACCCACATGCATTTTTATATATTTTTCATCTATACATATATATAACATATATAAATATATGAAAAAATGATGTGGGTACTTAAATGAAAGCTCTTGATGAGTGTAATGTCGGAGTGAGCTTATATATTTAAGAATATCAATATTTAAGAAAATACAGTACAATTTAACAAAAGTCGATATGTAATTAAGCAAATTTTATTTATTTGTTGTTGACAATTCTCGGCGTTCGCATAGTGACTGCAGGTTGCTAGTGTTTTATATTTTTCAACAACGATGTCTATCGAACCAATTAACCGATTTCGACGTTCTTCATAGCAATTGACGCCGATAATCAAAAGCTATAAATTAAATTACGACTACAATAACAATCCGGCATTAATCGAATAAATTATTTCAAAAAAATACTTTTTTTGAATTCTTTCGAAAATTTTTTCGATTTTCGAAAATCAGGGTACAACTACTACTCTAACGGTTTTGTAAATGCCGAAAATATGTCGCAATTACACAGTATTAATGCGGTATTTTTTCAGCATTTTTTCGGTTGTTTTGGTCAGTTTTTTTATCGAAAAATTACGGAACATTTACCGTAAAAATGCGATACATTTACGCTGAAAATGCGGGATATTTACGGTAATAAGGCGGTAAAATGACTGTATTAAAACCATATTTAAAAAATGGTGTCAAATTAAATAACGCTCGGACTGGCATTCGAACCCAGAACCTCCTGGGGACATGTCGGCTACTCTACCATTTGAGCTACCCGTTATATACCATATTGTTTTTTTGCTTATTCTATATACATTATTAAGCCACACCGTCCATCTTACGATAAGCATATTTAAAATTAAATAATATAATTATATACGTGAAACAATATAACTTTTTGATTTTAGAAAATTTGCAATTTTCTAAATGAGAAATTAAAAATTGAAATTAAAATTAGAATATATTTACTTAACATATGTATTATTTTATATTAATTATCGCTAAATACCTAATTAAAAAATAATATTCTACATATTTTTTATTCAAAAACAGTATTTGTTTATGCAAAGTAGCGATGGAGAATAAAAAGCAAAATTTTAAATTTTTCATTTTATTCATTTCTAACATAGAAGTGAACTAAAAATAAAACTAAATCTTTAATAATTGTCCATTATGTCAGAAAATATTCGGCAAAATTACTGTATTATTACGGTAATTATTTGGAATTTTTTGGGTAAAATTTGGGCATTAATGCGGTAATTGTATAGTATATTTTTGGTAACTGTACATCATAAGTGCAGTATATATACTGGATAACTATAGTATAAAAACTGGCCAAAACAACTATAGTTTAACCGCATTATTACCGAATTATAACGGTAAATATACGGCATGAGCATAAGTGCCGAAAAATTACGGTATTTTTACGGCATTATCAAAACCGCGAGGGTAACTTCTCGATTTTTTGAAAATCATTGATTTTCATAGCGGAAAGTTGAAAAATAGTTCGATTAAAGATTAAATTTAATATCTAATTTTGAAAATTTCCATTAATCATTAAAAAAATTTTTTAATTTTATATATTTCCATTAATCATTAAAAAAAATTTTCAATTTTATATATTTCCATTAATCATTAAATTTAATATTTTAATTTAAATGATTTTTACTAATCATTAAAAAAATATTTTTAATGATAAATATTTCCATTCACAATTAAATTAAATTTTTTAGTGGAAAATTTTTTCATTAGAGAATTGAATTTAATGAGTTAATGAAAATATTTTTCATTAAAATTTTCACAACTCTGGTCTAATCAAATAAAAATATAGACATCATCAAGTTATTACGTCAGGAGTAATTTCCTCCAGAGTTGTTTTGCCGGGAGTTGTTTTGTACCAAGTTATTTTGGCACAAAGTTATTATGGCAGAAGTGATTTACTCCGGAATTGTTTTTGCCGGGAGTTTTTTGTGCGGAGTTATTTTGGCACAGAGTCGTTTTGGACCAAAGTTGTTTTGACCTAAGTCATTTTGAGTGAGTTGTTTTGACCGGAGTTGTACTGGACCGGGTTGATCCTGACGGGCACCTAAAAATCCATTGTAAAAATTATTATACATGCATTCTGTCTTCAGACTTCTTCTGGAGCAGCCAGTCCAAGGACTTAGCAGAGGAGCAATCTCTGCTGGTTTGAAGCTGAATCTGCCTATTCTTTATTAATAAACATTATTAATTGTTTATCGATTAATATAGAAATTTATTAAATCCTTAACTCAGGGTTGAAAGCGCTTATCAGCGTTTCACCATGATTCCTGCACCTGGAGCACTAGCCAGCGTTCAGGCTCTCTTTCCATCATCTACCTGAGGGCAGGTAAATTGAAAGTAATATCAAAAACATAAAAATAAATTTAAAAAGTACTTTGCGGAGCAATCAGTGACACGACCCACCTGGAGTCTATTGACTTCCTCATGAGGTCAAAACTTGAAAATTATTTATTAAAAACATTTCGTTATTTATCTGGGAAAAAAACTTTGGATTTTCCCAGAACGTAACACTGCAAATAATGAAGTGGCGTAAATTCTATACGAAAGCATCAAAAGTAATTTTCTATTTTTTTACATTTATTGTGTTTTATTTTGTTTCATAGATACATATTTAATAGGAACGTTTATTATGCATTAGACTGTGCCAAATAAATCGGATTTTTTTTTTCGGTCCCATATCAAAATTTCGTTGAGAGTTACGAAAAAAAAATCTGTGTCAAAATTTGAGCGCTTTATCTTCATTTTTCAGTTAGCGCTCGCAAAAAGAAGAATTTTCGCCAAAAAAAGTTTTGTTTCACTTATTTTTTGGTTATAGAAAATTCAATATACCAAATATGAAAAAACCCTTGGTATGGTTTTGTAGGAAATCAAATTCTCTACAAAGATGATTTTTTGTCGAATTTAAAGAATCAACAGCCTATTTTTAATAGCTAATTTAATAAAAATTTGTTCGATAATTTTTGTTTTCAATTATTGATGGATACGTATTAAACTACTTCTTAACGAAAAGAACTGACTAATACAATTTTTCTAGGTATATTTATGATATAAAAAAATAGTTTTTATGCTTTAAATGATTGTAGTATGGCACTATAGAAGTTAAAAATAATTTTATTAACAAAAATAATGAAGACAAAAAGATTAATTTTTTCGTAATTTTTTATTCATAAGTCTCATTGACTTAAAAATTATTCATGCTTCAAAAAATAAAATATATCTTTTTCTGTCATTTTTATTCGTCAACGGATTCTTCTGTAGCGCTCGTAACTCAAAACGATAGTTGTAGTCTAGCCAACAAGTGTCTTTTTGGTTAACTTTTTTCAGCAGTCTCCGAAAATTATTATTGAGCTGTCATTCGATTTGGAATGGCATCTAGATGATTTTTGAAAAAAATGTAGTTCCGTTTGTAAAAATTGCAAAAGTTATTAATAATTAACTGAAAAAAAGGGGGTTTAGTTTTTTGAAAATATCTCAAAAACTAATGGAGATTTATTAAATTTAAAAAATGATTTAAAAATAGAAGTAAGGTAAAAGCTCCAATAGATGATCACGTACCAGTATATGATCACTCCATGTATTTGTATATCTATATTCACAAATATAGGTATACAAATACATGGAGTGATCATATATTGGTACATGATCATCTATTGGGGCGTTTACCTTAAATTTCCTAAAGAAAAGTTCTGACTCCCAGAACTGTAGGATCAATATATAGGGATAAAAATACGACCGAAAACGGGTGTTTTGGCTTACGTAAGCTACGCCTACTTTGAACACTTTGTTGGAGATAGTAATACTCACACGTACACTACTCACACTACGCTAGCCGTCGATTCATCGCGCATGCTAGTTGCGCCGGTTCACACACATGCATGCATGCATATCGGCCTATATGTCTTCTCCAACAATTTGTAACTAGTTGTCAAGACATACACCTCGTGTAATATACATAGATATAATTTCTACTTTTGAATAAACGTTGCATATAATTTATACAACTCTTTTATTAATTATATCATTGAACCCTGCCTATCTCCCACACACTTTACTAATAAAAATTATTTCATCATATTAAATATAAAATTTCAGAAATGAAAATATTCAGGGGCTTACGGGATAGATGAATAAACAATAATTTGCCTGGAAAAATTTTTTATCACAATTTTTCAATTAGTTTTGCAATAGTGAACTAATAATTTTTTTTCTGCTTGAACATGAACATTGCAAGTGTGATAATTGTTTTACTATAAATTTTAGATTTTTTTCCTATCTTGGAGCAATTTTTGGAAGTTTTCAGAATAGATCTCCGTTGAAAAAATGAAAAAATTTTCATTTTTCAGTTTTTTGTTAATAATTTTCGTTGTTGCAAAATTAAAAACATAAATTAATCGTCGAAAAAAAATTTTTTCTTCAAAATATTATTAATCATCCGTTTTTATGTTGTCAGAAGCTGCATAGACATAATTTTTTAAAATATTGGTCCTACAGTTCCGAGACTCGAAATTTTTTGTTAGGAAATTTCCTCCTCCCGACTAGAAATTTTAATGTAAGACCTATTGGACCCGCGTTGGGTTTCCTAATAGGGACCCCACATGGGGATGTCACGCAAAGTCCTATGCGGCCCTCATTGGACAATCCCTTTTAGATCCCAAGGGGGAAATCCCTATCAGAACCCAATCTAAATTTTGAAAGAAAAAAATGTGTGTGTGTGTCAGCTACGACGCACGATTGGAGTTTACTCCTTACGAACGATAATTATGATATATATCGAATAGAAAAAATAGGCAAATGAACGCATCTGCTAAAATGATAAGAGAAACAAACATATATCTGTAATTATTCGGATTATTTATATTACTTCAATAAAGCGTATTACATAAAGTATGTTACAAAACAATATAAATAATAATAATAATAATAATAATAATAATAATAATAATAATAATAATAATAATAATAATAATAATAATAATAATTGTGTTCAATTTATACAAATCCAATTTTAGGATGATTGATTTCTTTCACTTTGAATTATAATATCATTCTTAAATACTGTAATTATAGGTTTGTGGTAACTGAAATACGATACGTGAACTTCGGAAGTTACATGAGTTATGAATCGTGAAAACACCGCATCAATAGTTGTACCATATCTAGTCGTTCCAAGTGTTCTACCAGAAATTAAATCTAAATTAAGTTTGCTTTTTAAAAATTGTACTAAGTGTTCATCTTTATCAAAATCGACATTAAAATCTCCGCCAAGTATGAGTGGAAGTTCATGATAACGTTTTTTTAACAGTTTCGAACCTTCTTCTGTATACACCAACAATGCTTCGTGGAGAAAATCTATTATGTCTGTCACCTTCTGATTGACTGAAATATAAACAGTTATCATCACAATTTCTTTACCATTAGGCAAAATGTATCTTGCAGCACACATGTCTCCTACAGCAGATTTAGTTATGTTAATTCTTCTCAAATTAGTATCATCGCAGACATTAGAAATGTGATCCAAATAGTCAGTATTTTGATAGATAGCGACTCCTTCTGCACGATTAACGCTTGGTCGTCTGTATTGTGCGATACGATGAAAATTTTCAATGTCAACCAATTCATCATTACCAATCCAAGTTTCTGATAACATTAATACATGTGATTTTTGTATTATACTGCCACAGAGGTCACGCGCATATGCCCGGAGACTTTGGCAATTGAGAAAAAAGATGATCATATTCCCTTCACTGATTTTATCGAGTATCGTTCTGTCAATTGTATTGAGATGGACAGTTGAAAGCCGGGTGAATTCGTTTCGTAGCAGGAGCATTGCCTCATTTTCTCGTCTACCATGGTAAAAACGTTGATGTCCATCACTAGGTACAATATGAAGTCCTTCTTGAGCCGTGACTCTAGATAAGGCTACGTAAACTAAAGACTGTGAACATTCACATGTTTTACTGTATTTGTAAACAATTTCGTCAAAGGTTCCGCCTTGCGATTTATGAATCGTCAGTGAGCAAGCTGGTTTTAATGGAAAATGGTTTCTCTTTACATGAAATAATTTATTCCGATTAAGAGGAATTGTTGCGGATCTGCGGTTGATAGGAACTGCTAAACTACTTATTCCTTTTAAAATTGCATAGCCAGCCGTTTTTGCACGTACTTTAGCACCAACGCCATTGGGAAAAATAAGCCAAACTCGTAAAATTCTATTATCAACACCCAATTCAACATGTGCCAATTTGCCTACCGCTCCATTGGCCAGCCCATCAGCAATATCGACATTTGTTGTTATCATGTAGGGTTTATCTAGGACGAAGATAATTTCGTATGGTAATCCTCCTGTGTCAATTGTACTAAGTTTGTACAGTTTCGCTCTTGCGGCCCTTTCTTTTTCGCGATCACCTTGACAACCATGTAATTCGTCATCAGCCAGTGAATTCGTTGTTTCCTTAGATAAACTTAATATTTTCAAATTATATGCATCGACTGATTGATTATCATTGAATAATCGAATACCACTTGGACAATATTCCGTCGCTTCTGCCTCTGAACAAAACCTCGATTCAATCAGTTGCAATTCTTGTTCATCTAATCAATTTCCATTTCCAACTTTTGTTAGCAATGAAGAGAATTGAGCATTTTCTTGTCTCATAACTTCGGTCAATTCATAGAAATTAAATCCTTTCCACAACTGTTGGCCATCAATGCGTTGTATTTTTTGTTTCCGAATTGGAGTTGCTCTAACTGGAGGTAACTGCCTTAAATCACCAATAAAAATGATGTGCAATCCACCAAAAGCGGAATCAAAATTTCCTGTTATTTCTTTCAATCTTAAATCTATGCGTTCTAACATTTCTGCCCCGATCATACTGACCTCATCGATGAGTATCATCTTAACATACTGGAATAAAGTTCTATATAAACCTTTAACCTCGTTCGATAATGGCGTTTGAAAACTAGAAAGAGTGATTTTAAACGCAGTATGAACAGTGGTACTTCCTATGGCAACCGCAGCTTTCCCTGTTGAAGCGCAAGCGAGATATGCGTTACAGTAACCATCAGTATCTGTGAACCGATTACAAATTTCCATAATCAGCTTAATGAGAAAAGTTTTCCCACATCCAGCAGGACCAGTCAAAAACAGCTGTAATGGGAGTGGGTTTTTCGAAGTTAATAACCATATAATATGATGTGCCAGCTCAAACTGCTTTGCGTTTGTTTTTCTCATTAGTTCGAGAAACTCTTGAGTTTCCATCAAATTATCTTTTTTCTTCCATATTGCTCCAAGCTTACTCATTATTGCTGATGATACATCTTCGTTGATTCCCGAATGTGGATCTAGAAGAAGTTGTTGGTATGGATCTGGATTTTCTTGTGCATTAACTTCATTCCGGTTATTATTTTCTACCTGTGAGTTGTTGAGTTTAATCTCTTCGCGACATAATCGTGCGCAAATTTCCATCACTTTATCGATTTCTAAATTACATTCGAATTCTTTTCTTCTCTCCATTATTAAAGCTTCATTTTCATCGAAAATACGCAAAAATTTCATGTCTGTCAAAACATCAGATTCTTCAACTCTAAAAGGCATATGTAACGTAACCATTTCTCTCTTGTACTCTGATAACTCTTTTCCCAAATCATAATTTCTGTACCTTATAATTTTTGGAGTTTTCTTTCTTTTACTTCTCCTTGTGCAGTAACATTATATTTTGAAACAAACTGGGCTAGAGTGATCTTATCAAGCTCAACAGGTCTTTTTTCGTACTTATCGAACCAATTTTCCTTCCATATTTGTATATCATCGTCCTCAAGTTGTGCCAATTCTTTTAACGTTTTTCTTATCCGTTCTCGCTGTTGAGGCCAGTATGTTGGTATGTAATCAATAGCCACTGACGTCTTGGACATTGGTTCACGTAATAGAAACCAAGCAGCTTCTTGACTAGACATTTCGATTGTATTGAGTACGTTTACACTAAGCTTCTTTGTAGCAGCAATAATATCAAAGTCAGGATTATCATTTATTATCTCGACGAGTTTTTGCTGTAAATTACTAATTCCTCTGTTAGTCTTATTGATGTAATCGACAACGTATTGAGCGCATGAATATTCTTCCGTGATGAATTGAAAATCCATGTTAGATCCAACCACATTTAATATAAAAGGATTGAAGCAATTGTGCCATTTTTCTGAAGGTTGCCGTTTTAGAAATACTCGAGGTCGTGTTATCCCAGCTTGTAAAATATTAATATAATCTTCATCTGATGTAATGTTATTGCTTAGATAGAAGTGTTCAATATTATCGTAATTGTTATCTTCTAAATTTCTCCGTATACTATTGAACCGGGATTTAAGTATACTTAACTCCGGATTTTCTTTGTCTAATGGTATTAGGATGGCAGTTTTACGAATAGGCATGAAAGGCGCCTCGAACCGACATTGGCGATTATTAGCACGAGTATTCTTATAGAACGTGAATGTATGTTTGTGCGTTTGAAGTTTTATATGTCCTGAAGCATTTGATGAATTTACTGAAATTAGAGTGTCAATTAATGCAATTGCTTCTTCATAATTGTCCCCTAATGCATCTTTTGGTGCATTATCCAACCACAATAATATATGGGCGTGTGGACTACCCCTGTGTTGAAATTCAATACGCTTGAAATAATTAAGAACTTTATACTTTCCAAAAGGACAAACTTTTTGTGATTGTAAAATCAGCATGATGACATTAATCAACTTATTGAAGTAAATTGCGCAGGTAACAGCATCTTCATTGATCAATGTTGTTTTTTCAAAATAATTCAATGCTTCAATTTGCTCATCTGTCAGCTCTCCTCCCTGATTTTTGAATTTGTGTAAAATTCTAAGAAGATTTGGCCACCCTATTTCGTTAGCACTGATTGTTAAGAACTGCAGAATTTGGTATGGTCTTCAGAAAAGCTAAATTGCTATCTAAACAGGTGTTAATATAATCTTCAGATAGTACGCGTTCTTTACTTATCTCGGTATTCTTGCCGATATGTTTAAATCCAATCTTCAAAGCATTGCAAACTCTTAGGCGCATTATTTTCATTGCAGTATAAAGAAGCTTATTTGGTATCACCCCTCTTCTATCTGAACGACGCAATTCACTCGTTGCCATCATAAATTGAGTCACTCTAACTCCATCTCGGAATTCACGAAATTCACCAAGGTATATAACCGGAAACGATAATTCCTCTGCCCACTCGTCGAATAATAAACTCTCTGGAACTTTATTTTCACCTGGAGCAATGTGTAAGAATTTATCCTCACTCCACATAAGAGTTTGCTGTTGAGCTGTGAGACTTTCATCAATCGCGACATGTTCACTTAACTCATCAATATGTATGAGATCTGCTGTTTCAGAAGAAATATGTACTTGTCCATTATTATCATAGTTTGATTCCTCTCTACCTGTGTAATCAATTACAAACCTGTTATTATTGGTTGTGAACCAGGCATCATCTACTTGGATTTTAAAATGTTTATATAAAGGTGTCTGAACTAGATATGTCAACCATTGTTTGATGACAGATATTTTAACTAGTCCATGAAGATAACTAATTTTATGTATAAGTTTCTTTTTGATGTGAACATTTATACAAAAGTCTTCTTCTTGTCCATCAAGTGGTCTGGGTAAAAGTCTTATCATATTATCAACCGACACAGGTACATTAATTATTTGTCCAGTTATTCCGAATTGACCATTAAAATGACGTAATCTACGTATCTGCATGAACGGAAGCCTTGGTGAAATAAGTCTCTCAGCAATAATGTCTAAATCCAGCAAATTTGCTGGTCTCTTTGGATATCTGAAACCGTTATAGGTCGCTAAGCACAGAATATTGCCTTTCGTGACACTGGCCTTGCAAGTTTTGCACATCATGACTTCCATAACATTTGTGAAAGTCTGAAAAATATCACATGACAAGATTTAGTAAAAAATCGGACAAATGTAAATTATAAAATACAGCTTTAACATACCGTGATCTGTTTTAATAGATTTTCTGCATCAGTTGATCCACTTTTCAGATCTTGCAAAAACCACAGGCGATCACAAATATTACAGACGTGACCAAAAGAATTTTCCATGAAAATTTTTCTAAATAGCTTATGTGCTGGTTGATGCGAGCGATAGCCGAAATATAAATGATTAGAATCATTCCCAGGTATTGATTCTTCATCGGCGATAATACCATCTTCATTTCTAATATATTCACGCTCAAAAGCTGACTCCAAATATTCGCAATCATCATCATCAGAAAAGTCTTGCGGTTGCATCGGTTCAAAAATTTCGACATTTTCGTCAGGCTGATTTTGTGTCTGTTCTATTTCATTATTCGGCAAACGAGGGGTTAGTTCAAGTAGACTTGAAAGCTGAAGAATTTCATCAAAGTTATTGTCTCTTGATGTATGTTGTATTCTTTTCAATTTTGGAATTTTATGAACATTTTCAAGCTGTTCTAGTGTGCTCTTTTTTTGTTTCATAGTAGGTAATCGTTCAGTCTCAATAATTACTTCATGCTGTATAATTATAGGTCCTGCATCATGACTTAATTGCGTTGACTGCGCCGTAGTTGAGGGTGCCAAGTACCTGGAAGAACCTGCTTCTTGTCTTGGTATGACTTCTGCGAGATCAGAGTTCAAATCTACGTTGATATTTTTTTTCCTCAACCTGTATTCTCGCTGATAATCTGCTCTGGACTTTTTAGCTGGCTTATCGATATTTTTGTTTTTTTTTTATAATTCGCTTTTGATCTCTAATTTTTTGCTGATTTTGATTTTTTCTTTTAAGATTTTCTCTTCGATTTCCTTGTTCAACATCGTTTGATATTTTGTGCTTTCGTCGAAGCCTATACTCTCGCTGTCGCTCTGCCGGAGTTTTTGATTTTTTCAGAGCTGACGGTAATAACGAGCTGGTTTCAGGACTGTGAATGAACAAATTCGAACATATTTAAATTCAAAAATAGAAATGGGTCGTAATAATTTAATATAAGTATTATAAAATATTATATAAATATAAAATATATTTAATCAATTAATTGAAAATAATAAAAACACTAAATAAAAGATCTAGCTGTTCGTATTTAAAATGTATATTATTCATAAATGTAAACGATAAGCTTACCACTTAACCGCATCCATGTGTTTTTTGGATTCTTCTTCATTATCATCTAAATCAATTTCTTGCATATTTTCAAATATTTTTTCAACTTTAATCACTTGATGATTTGTTTAATAGTACATAAAAATACACGTATCAATGCATAGAAGTACAAGAAAACTTTAAAATCAAAACATTAAAACTTGATGGTTAGGTTGCTGTTTATGTACGTTGTATATAGATGTATACAATAAATGCTACTATATGCATTTATTATACAGCATGCATACCCTGTACTCGGCAGCAGTATACAAGTTGTGGCATAACTTCGTAACACGCAGGCGCGCAACACACACGTACAAACATACGCACACATTCAACTCTCAGACTGGAGGTAGTGAACTATACAGTGAGACTACGAAGTATAGCGCAAAGAGGAGACCCCGAGAATGAGATACGCTGTGTAATGTATTCCATCTCATTCTTTTACACGTTCAATCCTACATATATATATGTATGTATATATATATATATATATATATATATGTATGTATATATATATATATATATATATATACATACATATATATATATATATATATATATATACATATATATATATATATATATGTTTGTCTCTTTCTACGTAACACCTCAACTTTTCGTGTTACACTTGATTTTACTCCTCATAAAATTTCCGTACCGGGCCTTATAACTCAAATCGTTTCTTAAGGAGTAAACTCCAAAAATATCATGATTTTCGAAAAGATTAAAAATAATTTAGGATCAGATACTCATATTATATTAGACCCCATTAGTAAATTTAATTTGAATTGAAATGAAATCGTTGATCGAAAAACTCCTTGTCGTGAGTTGGGCTCGAACTTGCGTCCTCTGGGTCCTCAGTCCTTGACGTTACCGCTGGTCCAAGCGGGAGTGCTGATGAGGAAAGTTCCTATCTTGTATACATGAACTTTACCGGTTGACTGAGACATTATTCATGTTATGCTCAAGCTTTAAGAAATTGTTTTTTTTTTTTTATATTTATCCACTTTACTGACGTGAAAATACAATTTTTGTATAAATTAAATGAAAAATTGAAAAATAAAAAAAAAAAATTTACCGAAAAATGTAAAAAAATTTTAAAAATAAAAAATAAAATTCTTTATAACTGTCCGATTTAATTTGAAATCCCCCTTATACTAACACAAAAAATTTTTTTTTGAAAATTAAAATTTTTTTGAAATGCAAGTTATTTTTTAAAATTTTATTGTATGGATAAAAATTTAATTATGAAAAAGTTTAATTGCTTTACAATATAAATTCTTTTGCAAATGTGAATCGTCAAAAGTTGGATATTTTTCAAAAATTGAATTTTTACATACTGACAATAAAATTTATCTTCAATTAAAAGTTTTTTTTATACTAAGAAGTAAAAATTCTGAGTATGAATCTTGTTTCAGCAACATCAAAATATATTTCATTCTAAAAACTGACACAAAAAGGAAAATTCCTTTACTGAAGAGCAAAATTCTTGGTTTAAGAAAATTTTCGGATGCCTGAAGGAAGACCGAAGTTGTGTTGGTCGAAGTAAAAATTTTTCTTGAAATTTTATTCTTGGTGGAAGTAGTTTTTTCTTAATTCAACTTATCATAAATACTTGATACAATAAATTTTTATATTTGATCAAGATTTTTAGATACTTTAGGGAAGCAGCGCCACCTACTTCAGCTGAGAAAAAAATTTTCTCACCTTGAGAAAATTTTTCTCTTAAATATTTGATACCGATTTTGTATTATTTTAGCGAGCAATTATACATTTTGAATAAAAAAAAATGATTCAATATTATTTGATCTTCCCATTTGACATGTTGATCAATAAAAATATTAATGAATATTTGCTTCTATCGAGATATTTAATTTTTTGGTGCAAGAGAGAAATTTTCTCAAGATAAGAAAATTTACTTCTATCAAGATCTAAATTTTTTCGAGCAAGAGGCTGAATTTTCTCAAAACAATAAGATTTTCTTAACTTAAATAAATTTTCTTGGATCAAGATACTTATTTCTTTAATAAGCAAGAAAATTAATTTTATTGGAATAAGTGAAATTTCTTATGCCAAAAAAAATTTTTTTTTTGCTCAAGAAAATAATTAGGAAGAAAAATATTTTCTTGACTCAAGTGAACCTTTTTTTTCTGTGGAGTACTTGAATTTTATCTGGAATTGATCCCAAATTAATCTAGAATAACTCCGCTAAAAAAACTTCGGATTCACTCTACACGCGAATTGTTTAATTACTTTACTCCAAAACTCCGAGTAATGAGATTAAATTTTAATTTGGATTAAGATTTACTCCGAATCCATCCCGATTTTTTACAATGTATTTTTAATCTCGTAAAATTGAATTTTTCAAAATATAAGGTTATGTAAAATTTGATGAAGCTAAATTTTGTAGTTTTTATTTAACAATGTTAGATGATTTTTTTTCCTAATTCTTTTCTATACTTATCGGCTAATTTTTATTTTTATTTCTAATTAATTTACAATTAATATATGCTAATAATATAAGCTCACAGATCTTTGGGTGATTGATTTCTTATATAAATAAACGATTGTCTAAATTTAAAGATTATTTCTTCATGCATCTACTCTCAGGTTGGGTTATCCCAATTGGATACTACTACGAGCCCAGTTAGGAAAACCCATCGATGCCTTATTTACATGACGTTGGGAAAATCCTCTTCGGTCCCACACCGATCCCACTCGAAAAAACTTAGCAATTTTATGATTATTTTTCGTTGGGTTATCCCTCTTAGATCCCACTGGGGAAAATTTAGAAATTGTTTTTTTTACGTTGGGATTTCCCATTTAGGACCCACACAGGGCCCTATTGGGAAAAACTGAATGAAACTACTCATTTTTGCATTGGGATTTCCTATTTAGGTCCCACGCAGGGCCCTATCGGGAAAAACTGAATAAAAATTTTTATTTTTATGTTGGAATTGCCCGATTGGGGGCTAATTAGGCCCTAATAGGGATTTCCCAATCGGGCGTGCCTCTTCGGGACCTAATCAGGTCCAGATGTATACGCTGGGTAATCCCAAAGTAATTTCTAGTCGGGCTATTCTTGAATCTTTTTTTAAATTTAATAAAGAGGCCTTGGGCTACCTAACTGGCTGATGAACCTGCTTAATTCGTATCTCATGAATCGGGTAAATCATGTTGTGTTTAAAGGCTACCGATCTAGACCTTATATATCTACATCAGGTGTCCCACAAGGTTCCAATCTTGGACCACTACTGTTTTTAATCTTTATCAATCCCCTGGCTGATTTTATATCATGCTTTTTTGAGTTATTTGCAGACGATGCCAAATGCTCTCCGTATACGCTCCTGGTCTGACTGTCTGTATCTGCAGAGAAATCTCGAAGCGCTAGCTACTTGGTGTAGAATGAATAAGCTATTTCTGAATGAGTCAAAGTGTAAAATAATCACATTCAATCGATACAGTACTGAAATTCATTTTCCATATGAGATTAATGGAATCTTGCTTGAGCGTGTGAACAAATGTAGGAATTTGGGAGTAATTTTTGATTCACGCTTGACTTTCACTGAGCATTACATGGCAATAATTTTATCCGCATTTAGAGCTCTAGGGTTTGTTATAAGGGCAACTAAAACTATGAAAAATGCAAATACAGTCAGAGCATTATACAATGCGCTTGTTCACCCCAAGCTAGAATATGCATCAGTAATTTGGTCACCTATTCTTAAAAAACAGATATTAAGCCTTGAAAGAATACAGCGTAGATTCCTAAAATATCTATCATATAAAATTAGTGGCCAATATACAGTTACTGGTACTGATTATTATGAACTTTGCAGGAATGTAAATATGCTCACCCTGGAGGAACGTAGAATCTGTGCCTCGATTCTCTGGTTGAAGAACCTATGTCGGAATGATACAGATTGCTCTCAATTTTTAGCTCTACTACCCTTTTTTGTTCCCACAGGTTTTACTAGATTCACGCAATTATTTGAAGGACCTGTAGTCAAAACTAATTGGACTCAAGCCGCAACATTGTACAGACTTACAAATATTTGTAACCGCCTATTATGTAGCAATGATTGCTTATTAGATTTATTAGGTTATAATCAACCATTATCCATGAGCTCTCTTGCATCCATACTGTTATCACAACGCAGCGATAATTATTACTAATTAAGAAATTATCAGGTTTTTTTTTTTTTTTTTTTTTTTTATGAAATGTTTTGTATTACCAAATATATCTTGTAGTATAATAAGTAATATACAAGTGTATGGCAATAAAAACTAACTATTTTTCTATTGTATTATAATTTAGAGTATATAAATATATGATAACTTGTAAAACATAGCCGCTATTCTGTATCTAAGCTTTGTATAAAGTGACCCTGTTAATGGCATTGAGCTGTTGGGTCTTAATATAAGAAATAGATAAATAAATAAATCTTCATTAGTTTTTGAAATATTTTCAAAAAACTAAACTCCGTTTTTTTTCAGTTAATTGTCAAGAACTTTTGCAATTTTTACAAGCGGAACTTAATTTTTTTCAAAAATTATCTAGTTGCCATTCCGAATTGAATGAGACCTCAATAATAATTGTCGGAGACTGCCGAAAAAAGTTAACCGAAAAGGCACTTGTTGACTGGACTACAACTGCTGTTTTGAGTTATGAGCGCTATAGAAAAATCCGTTGACGAATAAAAATTAGGAAAACGGTTGACCCTGAAGGCCATCCCTGCAACTTCCCGCTAATTCCATACTTAGGCGCTTAAAATTGCACCAATGACGTTTTTGAGCTCTTCGAGCTCAAAAATACAATTTATGGGTTATTTTGAGCTCTCCGAGCTCAAAGAGATTGCTTTCCTATCCTTTAAAGCTCTTCAAGCTCAAAAGTCTGATAGAGATTTGATAAGACACTATTTTTTGAATTTTTAAACCACAATAACTTTTCAATGAATAAACCGATTTTTACGCAGTTAGAAGCATTCGACGCAGTTTTTCAAGCCTCACAAAGAAACTCAAATTTTGAATTGATCGCGCTAGGAATTTCGGAGTTATTCCGAAAAAACACTTTTTTCGGTTTTCTTTCGTTCACGATATCTCTCGAACGAATCAACCGATTTTGACCGGACTGGTGGCGATCGATGTGGTTTTTTAAGGTTAAGAATTGCTTAGTTTTTAGAATTGAACCATCAAGCCGTTTAAAAGTTATTCCAAAAAAACCACATTTGAAAAAAATTTTTTTTTTCAGTTTTTTTAAGATTTCTCAAAATCTACTGATCTGAATCGGTCCAAATAGTTTTCAAAATCTAAGTTTGGTCAAGCTCTTTCGAATGGCACCAACCGCGATGAAATCGGTTAAGCCGTTCAAAAGTTATAAGCGGTTCACATACTTTCACACACACACACACACACATACACACACACACACACCTCGTGTCGGGCTTGCTGGGTCCCGCATCGGGCGCCTCCTCAGGTGGCGAATAGGGGAATGCCCGGCATATCTGCACGTCAGATGCGTCGGGTACCGAGGAAACAGAATACTCGGGGTGGACCAAAACCTAGCAAAAATGATATGGAAATGTCAGAAGATTTTCAAACATCGTTTACAGTACAGAGGATGGATACCTCAGTGCCGGTGAGGGAAGGCGTGCAAACGGGCCTAAACTCGTCGTTATCAAGCGACCGTTTGAACAGTGGAGTAGACCCCATGGCTCTGCTGTCTAGCAATGCTAGCAAGGTTACAGGGAGTACGAAATCAGCCCAGATGGCAGAGAACGGACAGCTGAGCAACATTCCTTCAAAAAGTGGAGGACCTTTTGCTCCTGCCACTAATCAAACCCACCGAGGAAGAATGAACTCTCTACCGACCGTCACCGGCCAACAGTCACCAATGGAGAGGCTCGGCAACAAGATTGATGAGTTAGCCGACTTTATAAAAGACAAAAAGAATCTC
Organism: Cotesia glomerata; assembly: GCF_020080835.1. NCBI lineage: Eukaryota > Metazoa > Arthropoda > Insecta > Hymenoptera > Braconidae > Cotesia > Cotesia glomerata. Next base: position 11,642,413 of record NC_058159.1, on the reverse strand, counting down.
CACCATGAGATCAGAAAATTGGTTTCGCCTATTAGTACGGCATATAGGCTGGCCAACAAATCACCAACGAAGTCGGCGTCAACGACTCAAACATCTCCGAGTCTGAACAAAAAATCACAGCCACCTCTGACCACTCCTAAGAAATTACCACAGCCACGAGATAGCAACAAGAAGAGGCCGCTGTCCACGCCCAGCCCTTCCTCAGATATTGACCAGCCAGCACAGAAAAAGACAGCCCGGGATGATACCTGGACCAAAGTGACTCGGCAAAACAAGAAAAAGAAAGAACAGGAGCCAGTGACTCAAACTGCTACAGCCCAAGACCAGCCAAACAGCGGTGGCTCCAAGAAACCAAGGAGGAAGAAGACAAGAACTAAAGCTGTCCTAGTCCAACCAGCTGAAGGGCGAACATACGCTGATCTCCTGAAGGAAATCAAGGCCAAGGTAAGCCCTGTCGAGACGGGCGTAGACATAAGGTCTATTAAAAAGACGAAACACGGAGGCGTTCTCCTTGAAATGGCTCGAAAGACCGAAGACAGCAAGGCATTCACCGATGCAGTAAGGGCAGCCACTGCAAACATCGGCACAGTCAAGACGCTAACACCAACAACAACGATCGAGATCCTCGACTTAGATGAAATCTCTACCGAGAGCGAAGTCCGTGAAGCACTCAAACGTGAATTCACTGACAACCTGGAGGTCAAACGGGTAAATTTGACAAAACCCACACCACGAGGTAATCGGGCAGCCTTCTGCGGACTAGACGAGCCCAGTGCGATTAAGGCCCTTGACAAGGCCCGTATACGGATCGGTTTGGTGAACTGTCGTATACGCCCAGTAGTAAAAGTAACACGTTGTTTTAAATGTCTTGGTTATGGACACCAAACACGTCAGTGTGCGGGACCAGACAGAAGCAGGTGCTGCTACAAATGTGGCGGAGAGAACCACAAGGCCGTAAACTGCACGGAGAAGTTAAAATGCTTCCTTTGTGCTTCGGACAAAGATGCCCAGGATAGTCTATGCCATATTTCTGGCACTGGAGCGTGTAAGGCATTCCACAAAGCACTTGCAGAAGCCATGAAAGGTCAGAAATGACACGCATACTACAAGGCAACCTGAATAGGTGCGCCTTGGCGCAAAACCTGCTGCGCCAGCGTGTTTTCGAAGATAAAATTGACGTCTGCTTTATCTGCGAGCAATATCTAAACATCGAAGGTAAAACATGGTTCGCAGACGAAACGGGCACGGCAGCAACTTGGATTGTGAACACAAAGAACGTTACCGTCAACAACAGCGGAGGTGGAGCAGGTTTTGTCTGGATTCAAACCCCCACAACCTACTTCATGAGCATCTATCTCTCACCTAACGAAGGGATTAGTGTGTTCCGACAGAAACTCGCAAATATAGAAGATGCGGTCACTAAGTTCGACGGCGAAGTTATCGTAGTCGGAGACTTCAACGCTAAATCGGCTGAGTGGGGCGCTGCTTTCTCCGACACCAGAGGTAACGAGGTCGCTGACGTCGTGGCTAGACTCGACCTCATAGTGCTGAACACCGGGAGCACCACGACCTTTAGAAGACCAGGGTACCAAGAATCCATCCTCGACATCTCATTGGCGACTCCAAGAACTGCCAACATGATTGAAGACTGGAAAGTATCCGAAGAATACAGTGGCAGTGATCACCAGTTTGTGACATTCAGCGTTGGATTGGCATTTGCTCCGGTTTCACAACGCGACGTTTCTAAGCGGAAGTGGAGTGCCAAAAGGCTTGATCCAGAGGCATTGCAAGCTTCACTCGCACGAAGCTGGTTTATCCTCCAGCACAACCCGACACCGGATACCTGCAGCGAGACGGAAAAGGCAGTGCTAAACACGATGAAAGAAATTACTGCCGCATGTGACGCCTCTATGCCGCGGCTGAAAAACCAGAGCTTCCACAGGCCGGCGTACTGGTGTTCAGCGGACATAGCAGAACTTCGCAAAATATGCCATCAGCTACGTCGCCGAGCAACGAGAGCTACGAAACGCTCCCCAAGCCAGGACTTGTATTCAAAAAAGTACAAGCAGGCCGAAAAGACGCTAAACCGAGCCATTAAAGCAAGTAAAGCGAAACTGTGGAAAGAGATCTGCAACGATCTCGACAATGACCTCTGGGGTAAAGCCTACCAAATTGTCGCCAAACGACTTGGAAAGGCTTCACCAGAGGCGCCGAAATCTCCTGCCTTGATGGAGAGCATTGTAACGGAGCTTTTCCCCAAACACCCACCGCGGGAGAAGAAACACTACACTAAGAACAGCGAAGTAACACCCTTCACAACTAAGGAATTACAAGACGCGGCCAAGTCACTCAAAACAGGAAAGGCACCTGGACCTGATGGCATCCCGGCATCGGTGATCAAAACTGTAGCCCTGGAATACCCAGACATACTCCTGAACACCTACAACGCATGCTTGGCAACTGGCACGTTTCCCGTGGTCTGGAAACGGCAGAGATTGGTTCTCTTAGACAAAGGTAAGGGAACCCCCATAACACCTTCGTCGTTTAGACCACTCTGTATGCTGGACATTGCTGGAAAACTGCTTGAGAAGCTCATACAAGGGAGACTTCGCAACGACATAGACCGTGCTGGAGGTTTTGCCGCAAACCAACACGGCTTCCGGAAAGGACGTTCAACAGTCGGCGCGATCCAGAAAGTCGTAGTGACAGCGAGAGAAGCATGGACTGGTAGCCTCAAAGCCCGCAAGGTGTGTCTTGTCCTCACGCTAGACATTAGAAATGTCTTTAACAGCGCAAATTGGAGAGATATTTTGGACGCCCTGGAGCACAGATTTGACGTGGAGCCGGAGAATCTGGCACTTGTCGACAACTACCTTGACGAGAGAAAGCTGATAGCAGAAACCACGGAAGGTCCACAAGAATACGCCATAACGGCTGGCGCGCCGCAAGGCTCAATAATGGGGCCCGATCTATGGAACGGGGACTACGACGAGCTTCTGGAAATCCCGTTGCCAAAGCAAGTGGAGCTAACGGGCTTTGCAGATGACGTCGCAGCCACGATAATAGTAGACAGCGTAGAGGAGGCCGAACTACTCGTTTGGGAAACCATTGATGCTGTCGAGACTTGGCTCGATAAACACCACCTGAAACTCGCAAAACACAAAACCGAGATGGTCGTTCTGACTCGCCAAAAATGGTTCCCAAAACCATTTGCTGTGGACATGGGAGGAATAACGCTAACGTCAACAAGGGCCCTGCGCTATCTGGGGGTAATGATAGACGAGAAACTATCTTTCCGCGAACACCTCGATAGTGCATGCCAGAAAGCCAGCAAGACGGTGTCTAGCCTAGCAAGAATTATGACGAATACTATGGGACCAAGAACCAAAAAGAGGAGAGTCCTTCTGGAAGCAGTCCATTCGGTACTGCTTTATGGAGCGGAAATATGGGCAGATATATTAAAGCAGAAAACCTATCGGCGGAAAATGGCAGCAGTGCAGCGGCGATGCGCTCTCAGAGTTGCCTGCGCCTACCGCACGGTTTCCGAAGCGGCTGTATTGGTCATTGCGGGAGCTGCGCCCATCGACCTATTAGCGCTCGAGAGAGCAAGACTCTACGACGCTAAAATCGGTGGCGAAAACATGAAGGAGGTAAGAACGAGGATAAAAACGGAAACGCAGCAAGAGTGGCAGGACCGATGGACGTCGGGAGAGACAGGCAGATGAACAGCGCGACTGATCCCAAACATCAACGTCTGGCTTTCTCGGAAGCACGGGGACACGGACTTCTTTCTGACCCAGCTACTGACGGGACATGGGCAGTTCAATGCCTATCTATTCAAGATGGGTTTGCACAGCACACCAACGTGCAAATACTGTCCAGACAAAATTGACAACGCCGAGCACACGTTTTTCGAGTGTGATCGATGGAAGGACGATAGAATCTGCACCGAAGAAACAATGGGCACCGCGCTCTTCCCTGAGAGCTTGGTAACCTGCATGATCAAAAAAGAAGAAAACTGGGCAGCTGTAGTAGCCTACGTGCAGCGTCTCTTGAAAGAAAAAATCGCAGAAAGGGATTAGAAACCAGTAATAACAAGAAGTAGGTGTCGTGAGGCACAACGTGGACTGGATTGAAGTAATGCTAACGCGGTCCTGATCCAGTCTTCCCTGTAACATATATAGGGAAACGAGAGAGGAGGATGTTTAGTCGGTATTGTTGCAAAATAATATTGTCTTCTGAGTCCGACATACCCAGGCACCAACACCTAGTCCTGGCAACAACACCAAGTTCTGGCATACGTAAACGTATTTTACCTCCTCTATAAAAAAAAAAAAAATAAAAAAAAAACACACACACACACACACACACACACACACACCCACACACACACACACACACACACATACATACAGACACCGTGACAACCTCGCGGGGATAGTCAGGGAAGCTTCCTATGACCTTCAAACGTCGAGATCTGATGAAAACTCGATTTTTGCAAAACGGGGTGAAAACAATAACTTCCCGATTTTTGAAAATCTCCGATTTTCTTAGCGGGAAGTTAAAAATGTCAGAAAAAGATATATTTTATTAATTTTGAAGCATGAATAATTTTTAAGTCAATGAGACTTATGAATAAAAAATTACAAAAAAATTAATCTTTTTGTCTTCATTATTTTTGTTAATAAAATTATTTTTAACTTTTATAGTGCCATACTACAATCAATTAAAGCATAAAAACTATTTTTTTAGATCATAAATATTCCTAGAAAAATTGTATTAGTCAGTTCTTTTCGTTAAGAAGTAGTTTAATACGTGTTCATCAATAATTGAAAATAAAAATTATCGAACAAATTGTAATTTAATAAGCTATTAAAACGAAGCTGTTGATTTTTTAAATTCGACAAAAAATCATCTTTGTAGAGAATTTAATTTCCTACAAAACCATATCAAGGGTTTTGTCATATTTGGTATATTGAATTTTCTATAACCGAAAAATAAGTGAAAAAAAACTTTTTTTGGCAAAAATTCTTTTTTTTTGCGATCGCTAACTGAAAAATTAAGATAAAGCGTTCAAATTTTGTCACAATTTTTGTTTCGTAACTCTCAACGGAATTTGCATATGGGGCCGAAAAAATAAAAATTTTCGATTTATTTGGCACAGTATATTATGCATATGGGTCATTCCACCAAATAAAAACATGTTTATGGGGCGACCCTCGCGGATTATGTTTAAAATTTATGGAGGTGTTTTCTATAATAAGGAACAAATTCCCTACAAGTTTCAGCCTTTAATATGCAGTGGTTCTGGAATTATGATTTTTTGAAATTTAGAAAAAAATTTTTTTTTAACTTTTTTATTAATTTTTCTGATGAGGAAAACTTTTTTATTAAAATCCACGAAAATTCTTATCTTGTGGAAAAAATTCTCAGCTTTTGAATAAAAATATCTATTTTATCATAAACACATCAGAAGACCCTTTGAAATCCAATTAAAGTGGAAAAATTGATTTTTCTCGGTGTGCGGTGCAAGGTACATCCAATTTGATTTTTTTTTCTGAAAGATCAAAGTTTTTTACAAAAAAAAATATGGTTTTCACGATGTTCATATTTTTTGTTCAATCATAATTAAATTAAACGTAAAATCTTTATAATAAAAATACTTTTATTTTTGAACTTTTTTCAGATGTTGATACAGTTTTAATAAAAGCATATCCAATTTCATCATTTATCGGTAAAAGTGTGCAATGTCTGTGTACCCTTTACCGTTTTTGATGAAGAATATCGTACGTCTAACACATTTTTTTTTGTTGTAATAATCATCATTCGTTATAAAAATAAAATTAACGCCTGTAAAATTCTTGATTGCCCAGGAATGCAAATCTTGTGGTGTAAGTATGTGTTTTTTATTTTCCTTCTATAATGAAGCTCTAGCAGTATGTCGTTTTACTGAACCTGAAAGCCCGTCACATGGTCCTTTGCCATGGGCAGTCGCAAAAAAATGCCACTCAGTGATGATTCTAAAGTCAGCATAATAATAACATAAATTAGTAAATGTTTTTTTATTTTTAAATTGCTGAGGTGCTCCATCTGAGAAGTAAAAAATCCTTTCAATAACAGCAAATTTTTCTCTTAAAAAATAAATCAATTGTTCTTGAAATAAATAAATCAAAACTGTGTCATGTTTAAGGCAATCTGAGATACCAACTAAGCCTAAATGCTTAATAGTATCATTTTCGTTTTAGTAAACCAGCATTGAAAATATAGCAGCTTGATCATTATTCCACTGATAGCCGTGGGCAGCTTCCTGCATAACAAACGCAGTTTTCTGCAAAGTCAAAAACTACCGCTAATTCGCCACTCTTCAAATTTAATTTCGCATAAGAGAAAAACCGACTTTGTATTTTCACTATAATATCATGATTTTAAGGTTTCTCAAGTTGCGTCGCTAAGGTATCAATAAAGTCATCGGAATCTGAAATAAAGTTAACAATGTTACGTAATATTACAAACCAATTAATTCAATAAATTTTTATAAATTGGTTGAGTTTCCATAATCCAATCAGTATTTCTGTCGGGTGTGCCTCAAGGGTCTGTCTTGGGACCAATATTATTTCTTATCGTCATAAATGGTGTGGTTAAACGGCTAAGTTTTTGCAAACATGGCCTGTTTGCTGATGACAAATGGGCATACCTGCATTTCAATATCTCCAAACTAGATGAAGCAGCTCACCGTCTTACTATTGATGCACAAGCGGTAGCAGACTGGTCACGTGATATGGGTTTCGTAATCAATTATCGAAAGACTAAGGTGATGATTTTAGGAAGCAATCGGAAGTTAAAATCTCTTGCAAATATTGTACTTCCGCAAATTATCGTTGATGGAAATCTCATACCGTATGTAAACACCACAAAGCATCTTGGGGTCCACCTATCTGCTAATCTTTCCTGGGATTTTCATATTTCGCAAGTATCTCGAAAAATCTTTGCCTCATTAAACAGCCTAAAGCGCAGGAAAAATACCTTGTCTCCTTCTTTGCGCAAGTTAATTGTCTCTGCCACGATATTGCCTATTATTGATTATTGCTCAGTTGTGCTGGTAGATTTATCTAAGAGACTTGAAAGCAAATTACAGAGATCAGTAAATAGTACCATTCGATTCATTTATAATTTGAGACGTGATGAACATATCACACCATATCGACGTTCACTAAATTGGCTGAATATAAAATCACGAAGACTGTATTATCTGGCTTGTTTATTTTTCAAATTAATAACGACGGGTGAACCGAAGTTTCTACGTAGATTATTCATAGAAGAAGATCCTGAAATTAGGATTTACACTCTTGTTTTAATTGCAATCTGTTTTATGTACTCTATCAATGCTTCAAAATTTATTGTACTTATTTGAACATTATCTTTGTATGTAAAATTTGCCATTCGGCTTAACGCCTTGGCATTAAAATTAAATAAATAAATAAATAAATAAAATTTCTCGCAAATTTTGGAAAATTACATCCTAAATAAGAAAATGGAATCGTAGTTGTGAGCGCCATCTGCATCGTATAAATTCAATTTTTTAACGAGCAGTTTGAAATTTATCACACGAATTTTATTCCTGTGTGCGTCCCTCCCTGCGCCTAGTGTTGGCAACAGATCCACACTCGGTGTGTCTCATAATTTTACTATTTTTGTATTAATATTATTAATTTGTATACTGTAATCATTTGTCACTATTTATATTTGACAATTTATGTATTATTATTATTATTATTATTAGTTCTTAAGTATTAATTTTGACATTTGTTTCAGAAAATTGTATTGGAATATTTATAATTTTATTATTTTATTGTATATTGATTATTGGAAACAAGTCGTAGCCCTTGCTCGCACGGGTAATTCCCTTAAGTATCGATTGCGAGCACAGGGATCAGTAATTTTGGTAAACGACTTGAGAGGCCCTCGTGATCGGACACGAGGTCTCGGATTTTTGGTAAAATAAAAATCGAGAGACTCGCGGTAACCCGCAAAGTGTAAGGATCTGGCACCTTCGTTCGAGTTCTCTTTTTTGGTGAGTACTCACAAGTTGAGCCATTTTATTAACCACGCACTGCGTTGTCTCCTGGCGAACAAATTGGCCTTAAAAGTCGGTATTAATTATTTGAGTCAGCCAGTATTTATTTATTTTTATTATCTTTTGTCGATATAACCCGACCGAGGATTTCGGGTATATCTCTGTTCAATATTATCAGATATAATTTCTATTTTGTAATCAACGTCGTCGTAAATAAACGGTCTACTCAGGATTTAGACTAATAATTAATAATTGTATGTGGCAAGATTATTATTATTGTTATATAGTTCATCCGGCTAAGGAATTCGGCTCTGGACTTAGTTGAAGTAATTTCTGTTTTTTTTTTTAATAAATAGTTTATTTGTTATTATTAATAATTGCTGATTTATTAATAATTTAATTTACATAAATTACTTCCTTCTTACTTTCCTAATATTAGTATATTATTTATCTTTCCCTGAAATACCTGTTTTCCTAGTTAAAAGAACAACTGGCGTCCAAAATCGTGCACTAACCCAGCCTGAGGAAAAGCTGCGGGTTGCTTGGGGGGCGGAGTCACCTCCCAAGTCATTTTTTTGTTTATTTAGTTTTTTTTTTTTATCAATTATTGGGCGACCTGGACAAAATTACGTGTCCATTGATCACTCCACTGTCAGCTGGAGCGTAATTATTGTTACAAATTTTAAAAATTTAACAGAAAATTATTTAACTATCCCGAATAATCGTATAACACTCAGTGGATATAACGTATAATTTCATTGTGATTGAACAAAAAATATGCACATCGTGAAAACCATATATTTTGTGTAAAAAAACTTTGATCTTTCAGAAAAAAAAATCAAATTGGATGTACCTTGCACCGCACACCGAGAAAAATCAATTTTTCCACTTTAATCGGATTTCAAAGGGTCTTCTGATGTGTTTATGATAAAATAAATATTTTTATTCAAAAGCTGAGACTTTTTCCTACAAGATAAGAATTTTCGTGGATTTTAATAAAAAAGTTTTCCTCATCAGAAAAATTAATAATAAAGTTAAAAAAAATTTTTTTTCAAAATTTCAAAAAATCATAACTCCAGAACCGCCGCATAATAAGGGCTGAAACTTGAAGGGAATTTATTTCTTATTATAGAGAACACCTCCATAAATTTTAAACATAATCCGCGAGGGTCGCCCTGTAAAAATGTTCTTATTTGGTGGAATGACCCATATGTAATAATTGTTGCATACACTCAAAAAGCTAACAAAATTTAGATACCGAACAGTTACAAAAATAAAGAGAATTTAACAAATCGATGTTACGATATGAACTTAAAGTTTGTGGCGCGAATTTACGAAAACGAGTGTAAATTTGACGTCTTAGGTAAAGCTGAAAACGTTAAGTTACACTCATTTTTGTAAATTCTAGTCACAAACTATAAAGGAAATGTCGTGAAATCGAGATTGTCGAAATAATCACTGAGCGGTCGAATGACGTACAATATCTTTTGTCATTATTGCTCAAAAATTTCAATTTGAGAAAAATGGAATTTTATTAAATTACCTCCTTGAAGTGATGGATATATATGAAATGCTGGCTCTTGTAACCAGGATACTACTTTTACAAGATCTTTTACATGACTTGGAACAAGACATCTCAGAATTGCTGTACAGCCCCGTGATGCTCCTTCAACTACTTCTACATCAACTGTATATGATTGAGTCACAACTACAAAAAGTTATGAATAATTATAAACATAAATTACGAGTATATAAGTATATGATTACATATCTATATCAAAAACTGTTAATAGATTTTCTATGCATTATATAACAATTTTGGCATCGCAACTGATAAAATCGATATCTGCTATATAAGTCTATAGGCTCGGTTTGTTTATAAAGTTGTTAACCAACGTTGTTGTGAATACACTGTAAAAAGTTTTCGGAGTGAATGCAGAGCGATTTGAGAGTAAATGCGAAGTGGATATTTTTCAATTAATTTACTCCGTAAACTTTTTATTTTTTTTTTAAATAAAATAAAAATTAGGAAAACTGTTGACCCTTGTAACAGGGTAAAATTACCCTGCATCGATAAGTTGCCAGAGATCGATAACTATTCGACTAGCACTGGTGCGCCTCAATCTTCGGGCCTAAAGAGAAAGTAGGAGGGGGTATTTTGGGGGTTATTATGTAGGTGAGCCGTGCATTGTGACAGGGAGAAGTAGTGTAACCGCCAGACAGTGTGCCACTGAAATAAAGAAAACCAATCCTTGGAGTAGTTACCAGACGTAAGAAGCCAACAACATCTAGGACTTCAATCTCCAGTAGTAAGTTAGATCGTCGTTTATTCATAAAGGTATCAATAATTACTTTGTGGGCTAGGAGTGGACCGCGGGGTTTTATACTCGGTTTACTTCTCCTCTAATTAATTATTTTTGGGTTATTAATTGTTCACTAATAATTTATTTAATAATAATTCAATAATTATTTTATTGCAATTAAATCTTATTCGTTAGTTGCCGTTGAGCGTACCTCGAGGGGGTTTATACCCGAGGACTGCTCAAGGACCTTGCGGTGTTAATTGTCGTGAGAATTTATTTTATTAATTTACTCGATTAATTATTAACAACCTTGAACATCTGGAAAATCGGTTTAGTTGCATTTATTTAATTTAATAAAATAAAACCGAGAAATAAATTCTTCGAGAAAGTTCCATTGTCTTCTCACGGATCGGGCAAGCGTCGGTCGCAATTTTACAACGCAGTTAACGTGTACCCAAGGTCAAAGATAACTACACACTAACGAATACCGGCGTCCATTTTGAGCGCGCAAATTCCTGGCAATTATTTTGACATGACGAATTATTAAGAACAATTGAATTATTATTATTTAATATTATTTATTAGAAGAAAATATTATTTATTTAACATCATATTATTTATTGAGTTTTGGCACGATTGAGAATGATTTACCCGTGGATAATTTTTCGTTAGTTTATTTTATATTGAGGTAAATTGTTCATAAATTATTTATTTAATCGGAAAATTTTACGCGGTTATTTTTATATTGAACTTAAATTCTGGAAAATTTATTTTTATAATTTTGAGTTCATCATCTTAAAAAATTCCTTAGAAATTAATTAACAACGTGGATTATTAATTCCGGAAATTTTAGTTAGTTAAAATTAATGGATGGATTTTAATAAGAATTGTTTTGTTATTTAAGAAATAAATTACGAGTTAAATTGGAATAAATTTAGACGTCAAATGTTCCTAAAATTGATTTAATGTTGAGTATTAAACTCGTGATTGATTTGGAATAAATTTAGGCGTCGGTTTTAGTTTAGATTTTTGGAGATTAAATTATTAGTTAAGAAAATATTTTACAATTGAATTGTTAGCTAATGACTGAATCGTTTTAAGTAGAAAATTAATGTAGTAATTTTCTGGAAATAAATTTCGTTATTAATTTTTATAAAATTAAGTAAAGTAAAATCAGAGTGTGTGTGTGAGCGGGTTATGTGTGTGGAAATTTGTGTGGGTTATGAGAATTAGCTGCAGATAAAAATCCTGGTGGCGCCCTTTTATTTATTAATGTAGACTCATTTTGTTTATCTGTTGTTTCAATTAATTTAATTTAAGGGGCCAATTGAGCGGTATAAACACCCGTTACACCCTAAAGGCCATTCCTGCGATTTCCCGCTGATTTCATAGCTAAGCGCTTAAAATTGCACTCATGATTTTTTTGAGCTCTTTGAAAATTTGTATAATTCACTTTTTCTGAATTTTTTCGACAACGATAACTCACAAACGAATCATCCGATTAAATTTTAGATTAAACTAAACTTAAATTTAAATAAAGATTAAACTTAAATAGACTTAAATAAAGATTAAACTTAAATTCTTTGAACTAGAATCAGAAATCTAAGGGCAATGGAACTCTTTGGAACGTCGCTTATTTTGATCGAATCAGATAAGCCATTCGAAAGTTATGAGAGGTTTACACACACACACACACACACACACACACACACACACACACACACACACACACACACACACACTCGGGGCAGAAGAGATACTGCTACCGGGCGCGTCTCCCCGAGTGGATGGGAGAACGCTCGCTGTCCTTGGATGACACTGAGTCTCTTAGTTGACAAGGTACAGAGGGTAGGAGCTAAATAAAATACGCTCCCGTGGACAAAACTCCCCTTAATGGGTTAGTCACACTAACTTACCTAGCAAGAAGAAGATCGTTCTCTGTTGTAACCCACTGGGAGTGTCCGGAACCTGTGTCGTAGTTTCCGACGACGCAGGCCACGGCTGATGTGAGCTTGCTGTGCCGAGGTGTAAGTTACAGCAGTAGATCAGGAGCCAGCCACCTCGGGCCTTGATCAGGGAGTACGCAGTGAGTGCTAGAGATCGGAATCTTCACCGCTCCGAGCGAGTCTAGTCCGTCCGTGTATTCCGGGACTGGCTAAGTGTCGACTAGGCCTCAGGGAACTGGAGTAGGAGTACTATCTCCGAGGGTATACCCGTTCCTAGTTATGACAACCCGCTCCACTCCGTACGATGCGCTGATAAATCAAAAAAGTATGAGTAATTTACAGGAAACAAACAAGAGTGGAAACGGGCTACGTGCCCAACAAGCAGCGATTGACGCAAGCGCTGAAATGAAGCGTTTGCAAGCGCTCAAACGCCTTGAAAAGCTGATCAGTGAGTTGAATGATTTCGTTCAACCAAAGGTCAACATTCACAAAGAGATAAAGGCCAAGATGACTGGTGTAGCTAACGCCCTTCAAAGGTTTGAGAAGCTGGACGAGGATTGGCGCTCATCATTGCAGCGTATTTCCCATACTACACCGGAGAAAGCCTGTCAGCCTGTCGTCGTGACTGACGAAGAAATGGACACCGGAGCCGAAGGTGACGGTGAATTAGTCGTGAAAGACAAAAGTAAAGCCAGCAGCAAGTCAGGTAAGAGAAAAGATCGACCTTCTCTTGACCCAGCAATCAGCCAAGTCGTGAAGAAAAAGGATTTGAAGAAAAGCCCTCCGCAAGGAGCGGTAGTACGAAGCGACGAACAGGAAAAAGCGTCGGTTTGGCAAAAAGTTCAGTCCAAGAAAGAGCTAAAGCGACAGAAGAAAAAGGTGTTTTTAAGAAACGGAGTTTTTAATTCCGTTGTTTTAATTATTTTTGTGGGACGTTTTCGATGTACGAATTTACCACGCCTTCGTTTGAGACTTTACACGGATTTTAATTAGGAGTAGATGTACTTACTACTTGCTGGATTATTTCTTAGGATCGGATCCGTGATTCCGGGGCTGATCGCAGTGCCTTTTCCTTGATTGCACCCTCTGTTGGTATTTGCAGCGAATGGATGTGGATGTTTTGGGCTGCTTATTCTAAGTGGTCCTTATTTTATGAAATGAACTTATTCGAAACAGATTTCACTTTTCAAGATTTATTTAACAAACACCAAAACCTTTACACTCTCACAATTTTTATTAGATCGAAATTATTTATTAATGAATTTTATTTATTTTGAGCTAACGTCCTCCAGTCCCCCGTAGGGTAAAGTGCGCAAATTTAGCTTTAAAAGATCTTAAGTTACTTATTGACCGAACTCTCGCCTAAGTGCAAGGCAAATTAGAACTTTGAGAATCCGGTTCTTTAGATTTTCTTATTGGTCAAAATCTCGCCTAAGTGCAGGGCAAATTAAGACTTTGAGATTTTGACTCTCTAAATTTTATCTACTGACCGAGCTCTCGCCTAAGTGCAGGGAAAATTAGAACTTTGAGAATCCCGACTCGTAGACAACATTAACAACTAATACGTGGCCTGCCGGTTAAACCGCGTCCAAACTTCCTCTAAGTGCAGTGCAAATTAACGCAAAGAACTCTACAAGGCACGGGCCTGTCAAGTTAAACGCGGAAGTCGAATTAACAAACAAAAGACCTGGATTTGGCTGTTGATCGCTTTTTTAAAAGCTCGCGGTGCTGAGATTGCAGAAGTCCCCGCTAGTCAACCAGCAGTCACGTAGCTTATATTTTATTGTGGCTTTCGCGCATGGAGAAGTCTTCCATCTGCGCGGGTGATTTGAATAAATAAAAAAATGCAGGTGGACATAACATTCCCCCGGAAAAGCGAGAAGCTAGTATAGTTTTTCGGTTTTCCTATGGCCACCTTCCCTATAAGCGAAAGCCACTCACAATTTTTTTGTTTAACTTAATATATCTTAATATAATAAAAAGAGTAATAAATAAATATTTGTGATATGTTCTTTATCACTATAATCCATGGTTCCAAATAATTCTCGTGCGATTGTTCCTACGAAGCCAAACCATGGAGCTCGCTTTTTGCGGTTGTTTTTGTCGACTTTTTCAAGTTGTAGATCTTCGAGGTGTTGTCTTAGCCGATGTTTTGCTAGTTCGATTTCGGTTTGTATTTCTCGGTGACTATTAATTCTCAGGTATGATGAGCAGATGGGATAGTTGAATTTCGTTGCGCATATTCCATAAGCTTCCCATATACTTTGATTTGAGTGTGGATACAGATTTACTAGCTTCTCGATGTTGATGGAGCTAACTATTTGCCATTCTTCTCGTATTAGGTGTATTTTCTTAAACGTATCATACAGTAGATCTGGATTTGTTTCCATTGATTTTATTTGGACTTCCCCTGAGCCCCAGGCCAGGTGTACGAGCCCCAGGAAGGTGAGTAGTACGATGTTTCCATTGATTTTCTGAAACAAACGACTTGGTTTCTTTTTAGTCATTTTTTTCGCAGGTGGCTGATTTAGCCTTATTCGGGTGAAGTAATTTTCGATTCCCGTTTTCTTTTTCGATAATTAACTTTCCCATTTCGTTTATTTCAGCTATTTTGTACGGTCCGGTATAATAAAGGTCTAATTTATTTTTTTTCGGTTCTTTCAGCGTGTACACGAGATCTCCTACGTTAAATTTTGCCGGATGAATATGTTTGTCGAATCGTACTTTTGATTCGTGTTTTGCTCTAGTTAGGTTTTCTGCGGATATTTTTTGAATTTCGGATATTCTACTAATTAAATCTGCTAAATAATCGTTATATGATTCTATTTTACTAAAATCCGGAAATTGAGTCAGGCTACGAGCTTTTCTTCCGTAGAAGATTTCGTAAGGTGTAAATTTCGTGGCTGTATGAACGGTTGTATTATAATTTAACATTGCCATAGGGTTATACCGATCCCAGTTACTAAATTTATCTACATAGGCCCGGAGGTAATCGACTAAAGGCTGATAAGATTTCTCTAAAGCTCCGTTCGATTGAGGGTAATAAGAAGTAGTTGTTATTCTTTGGATTTTCAGTGCTTTAGCTAGCTGTTGAATTAATTTACTAGTAAACGAGGTGCCTTTATCAGATAGAATTACACGGGGGCACCCGTAAAGAGCGATATAATGATTTAATAAGGCATCGGCAACAGTCACTGCTCTGATATCAGGGAGAGGGACTGCTGCTGCTGCTTTAGAAAAATTATCCTGGATTGTCAGGATGTGTACATAGGTAGGGGTCCTACCGTGTCTATGCTAATTTTTTCGAAAGGTTCAAAGGGTGTATCTGTGATGGACATAGGCTGTTTCGTTTTAATTCGCGTGAGTTTATTTTTCTGGCATATTTCGCAGGCTCGGATGTAATTATAAATTTTGTCTTTCATTCCTGGCCAGTAGTATCTCTCGCGAATACGCCAATATGTCTTTACTACACCTTTATGGCCTCCTATTAAGCTATTATGATTTTCTTCGATTATTTTTGCTCGAAGGGATTCTTCCGGTACTACAACGTTGCCTTCGCATAACGTGATTGTTATTGGACAGTCTCTTAATTCAAGTAATAAATATGCCTGAATATCTAAGTCGTCGAATTCGTCCCCCTGTTTTGCACAGCGAAGCGAGTAAACATCATGTTTGTGCATTGAATGTCGGAGATTTCTTAATCCTTCGATTAAGTCGTCTGGATCTAATTTTTCAAAATGTTTTGTTTTGATAAATACTGTGAAAATTTTGCAACGACCTACCTAACTTGGTGACGAATACTTCTCTCTTAGAGGGTTTCGAGGCGTGAAGATCGTCGGCATTTATAAATTTTAAGTCTCGGAGTAACTTTGCTACGGGTTTTATCATCTCGCAATCAGTTGCTAGAAAGTGTACTAAGTGATCTCGGGCATAGGTGAGCCCATCGCGGCTGATTGAAAATTTAATTTTTATTTCAGGGCTTTTCGGTGGTACATTTTCGTCGGAACTCGAGGGTGAAGATATTTTTGGCCGATGATGTCTTTCTGCGAAGATATCTTCCGCTTCTTCGAATGTTGGAGGGTCGTAGGCGACAAAGGATGGACCGAATCGGCGGTTCCGTACGTCATCCCCCACTGAAATGTTTCCGCTTGTAGTTGGGCTATCGTTGGATTTATCTGGATCCCTAGAATTTTCTGAATTATTGCGCGATTTATTTTTATTATTATTATTTTGTGAATTTATTAATTTAGTAGTATTTGATGGTTTTTCGTTCGATCGTCTCCGTTCCGGTTCGATAAGGGTGTTATTGGGGTCGGACGATTCGGTTTCGGCCGTTTCATTTATTCCCTTACCGTTTTCGTCTACGATTTGGCCGCTCGCGTGGTCGTAACGTATACCCATGGCCGCTAGTTCGTCAGGAATGAGGACTCTTCCGAAGATTGGAGTTCGGGGTTCTGGACCGTCTCCTAAATATCCGATGAACCGAGATCGATTTACGTTCTGAGGGGTTAAATTATTTTTGTTTCTTGTATCTATGTCGTCGACAGAAGTCGAAGGTTTTAAGATGATGGGAGGCTCCGTTTCGCTGTGATCTTCGATTTCTTCGGTTTCTTCTGGACTGATATTGCTGCTTGATTCTTCTTCGAACTGGTCGCTGTTATCCCTCAGAAATTCGTCGACGTTAATTTTGGGTATTATATCATCATTTAACGAGTCTTCTTCACTTCGCCAGAGAGTTGGGTGTTTGTCTAAGGACTCACGAATTGTTTTTGCGGTCTCCGAGCTCGTTCGTTTTATTTCGGCATACTCTTGGAGAGTGTAATTAGATATTGCTTCTTCTCTACGGATTCTTTCTAGTGCTCTCTCTGTGTAGACATTTTCCGTTGGAGGTCGTCTTTTGAGGAGTTCATCAAACATTTTTACTAGTTTTTGAGTTTTTCGTCGTTATTTTTGTGGAACGATCCTATCGTTGTTCTTTTCGGCTTCATCTTCCTTCTCTGCTTCGTCGTCCCCCTCTTGGCCAATGTCTGGAGTCAGATTACTTGTGGATGGTCCTGGTGTGGAAGCTGGTAGGAAGACTTCGTCGTCCCCCTGTTCTTCATTTCCGGTTTCCTGTGTCTTCTTCGGGTCTTCTGAAGTTATATCGAGGTTGCTAGTTTCGTAATAATTTATTTTCGGTGGGACTCCCGTTTTTCCCATCTCGCTTTTCCTAAGACGAGAGGCAATAGTCTCTCTTACTTCAGGAGCGCTGCTGACTCTTGGTCTATTTTTAGATTTCGTAGGGCGACCAGGGCGTTTGACCGCTTGAATCGCCTCCGAGTTAGAGAGTTTCTTACCCGATCCTTTTGATTTCGGTATAGCAGAAGTCGTGAAAGACGCGTGAGACACATGACACTATTTTCTCTCCATCTCCTTCTAGGTCATCGTCGTCCTTCTCTGTCGTTGTTTGACTGAGAATTCCGGATATTTCCGAGTCTGACGCGCTGACAGCTAGGATGAAGGGTTTGTTAAAATCTGGATATTTTAGGAAAGAGCCTTCACAGAGGGCATTTTTGATATCATTAAATGCCATTTGTGTTCCCTCTGTCTATATGAAAGGTTTAGTTTTTCGAGTAAGGTCCGTTATGGGCTTAGCCCTTTCAGCGAAATTTTGGATGAATCTCCGATAATAATTTGCAAGTCCTATAAATTTTTTGGCTTCAGTATGATTTCTAGGTCGTGAGGCATTTTTAAGAGATGAAATTTTTTTTGGATCTGGTCTTATGCCTTCTTTAGTAATTACATGACCTAGATGGTCTACTTCCGGACAGAGAAATTTACATCGTGAGACCTGTTTCTCTTAATCGGTTGAAGAGTCGTTGAACTCTTACCCCGTGTTCTTCTAGGGTTCTGCCATAGCTAACTAAATCATCTATATAAATAAAAAGTTCCGTCCCTTTTAACCCGCTTAGCGTGGAGTCCATCATTCTTTGAAAGATAGACGGGGCGCATTCTAGACCAAAGGGCATACAACAATATTCCCAGTGACCGTCTGGTGTAGAAAATGCCGTTTTTGGCGCATCTGCGGGGTGCATTGGGATCTGGTGGAAACCCATAGCAAGATCACAGACGCTGAAGAAATTAGCGTCGCCTAATTGATCTAAAATATCGATAATTAGGGGTAGAGGGTAGGCGTCCCCCCTGGTTATTTTGTTTAATTGCCTGAAGTCGATAACCATTCTATATTTTTTTATAGAAGAGTCATTAGATTTTTTTGGTACAATCCACAATAGTGAATTGTACGGGGAATTAGATTTTCTTATAATTCCTTGTTTTTCGAGATTTTCAACCTGCCTGGCGATTTCTTCGCGATGTTCTGGGGGAAATCGGTATTGTTTTATTCTCACCGGTTTATTGGTGATAGTTTCTATCCGGCAGGTGAAATTTTTTGAACGGCCTAGTTTATCTCCGGGAAGATGAAAAACATCGTGATTGTTTCGAATGAGAGTCTGGACTTGCTCTATTTCTTCCTCGTTTAGGTGACTTAGAGGAATTTTCTGGAGTATCATCTTGATACGTTTTTCCGGATTACTTATACGACCGGAGTTTTCTATCAGAGGGTCATCGGACTCGTTCCCGTCTGAGCTAGGGTTATCGAACTCGAACTTTTCGAGTGTTTGGGGTCCGATTTCTATGTCAACTGGATTCGAGTTAAGATTGATAATCATACACGTAGCGTATCCATCCTCCACCTTGACAACAGCCTCTCCTCCGAGCACCCCATCTGGAAGATCCATTCGAGGGAGGTATCCTTCGCTCTTCTCGAAGTCTTGGACAGGTATTGCTATTACCATTTTCATACGAGGTGGTATTGTATAATTCGAGGAAGGTGTTGTTTCAAGGCTAAAGGAGATTATTTTTGTAGGGCGAGATAATAAAGCTAAAGTTTGATTATCGTAGGAAATTTCTGCTTTTTCGGTTTCAAGGAAGTTGCTTCCCAGGATTCCCACTCCGGGGAATGGTAAATCCTCACGACAAACTTGAAACTCGACTTCAATATTAAGAATTTTTAATCTGGTTACTCCTAGGGTCTCGAAGGTACTGTCGCTGAGACCTCGGAATCTTCTAGCTTTTCCAATGTCGATAATTGCTTCAGGTTTTAAATCGGATGCATTGATGAGGCATACATCCCCCCCGGTATCTATGAGGAATCGCTGATAATTCCCTAGGAGCTGATTACACGATAAATATATTTTCGGCCCAGTTCCTAGAGCGAGGATCTTTTGCTCAGGAAACTTTCGTGGATTAATTATCGGTATTGGGCTTATAGGCTTATTTTTCATTACTAAGGTGTTCCAGTAAAATGAGATGTTTACACGATTTTGAACAAAAAATTCGTTTCCGAGAATGGCCCTATAACCGCCGGGTGGTTCTGGAACGAGGTGGAACGTAATTTTTACTCCGAATATTTTAAGATTAATACGAAAGATTAATCGAACCGGTTATGGGCATTGAGCTCGTGGCAATACCCCCGACTACTCCCGTATTTTCGATGTTGCAAAGGGCTTCGTTGTGTAGTTCTTTTATACAAAGCAGATTGAGGTCCGAGCCAGTGTCGAGAAGGGCGTTTACTCCCCCGTTTCGAAGTGCTGGACTTCGTAGATGGACTGTAGGGCCTCTTCCTGTTGTTAGACATTTGGGCTCGTCCTTGATTGGCCTCGCAGCTCTCCCACAGTCATCAGTTGCGGATTTTGTGGTCCCGGTGACATCATACTGTTCTGTGCTGATTGTTGTTCCGGTCTCGAGAGTGGTATCGGTTCCGTGATATTCGATTGTTGTTCCATGATTTGCTTCTGAGGGTTTTAAAGAATTGATCGGGGGTATTGATTCTGAAAGCCCCGATATTGGCCCTTTGGATACTGCTGGTAATTGTTGGGGGCCCTCATTGTAGTAGACGGAGACTGGACGGGCATACTCGCCATTGTCTCTGCTTGACGAGCGCCCGACCCGTTTAAATGATCGTACGCGTCTCGGCGTTCTCCTTTTGGGCAAAATGGACAGTTGCAGATTATCGAAGGGTCCGATTTATGCCGCAATTTAGCCTCTTTCGAGTCTTCATCTTCTTCAAAACGAACTGTTCTTTTACCGGGCCCTGGTATTCCCGGGTGATAACGATTTTGGTTATAATTTTGGAAAGTTCGCGGTTGATAGTAATTATGACCCCTAGGCCCATATTGAGGGTTTCGCTCGGTTCCGAACGCGAAGGTGGAGCCCATCATTTGTTGTTCTCTCAGATGGCCTTGACCGTAGTAACTGTCTTCGTACAGGTCAGGAAATGGGTCTTCGTAATAGTCTGTCGAGTGTATTGGTCCAGAGGCGATCGTCATTGGAGCCTGACCATATTCTTGATACGTTAAAGTGCGAGGTAACTCGCGATAATTACCTCGATCGTCGTAGTCCTGGGAAGCTCTAGGCATCTGCGGGTAACGTCTGTTACCGTCTTGTCCAGATCGTCTGTAAAATTCTACCGAGGGCGGTAGAGCTTCGCCTGGTATGAGTCCGTCGTCTCTCATAGCGCGTCTACGTTCTGGTCTTCTGTATGCGTCATTTTCGATGGCCTTGTACATGTCGTCTAGAGTTTCTGCTCTCTTTATTTTGCACAGGCATGGTAGAAAGTCTAGTAAGTATTCGTATAATGTAGTAGCTGCTGTTTTTTCAAATGTCCGTTTTACTACGGCTTTATCGGCTTCGGGAGCGTTGAGCTCAATACGGGTAACCATCTCACTTAACCGGTAATAAAAGTCTTCGATATTTTCGGTGTCTTTTGGGACCGCCGCGGCTAAGTTTTTCTGCCACGTGATGTATGGGTCACCCCTTTTAAGTTTTCGACCTAACACAAGTAGGATATCTTCTACTGAGGCCAGTTCGACATGTTCAACCAATCTCTTGGTTCGTCCATATAGTTTTTGGGCTATACGGCGAGCAAAGAAGACTTATTTATCTGCTGGAATACTCGATAGCCAATTTCTTACTATCCCATCGAATAATTCGAAGTCTTTCTCGGCAGTTGGACCTTCTCCGTTGAAGTACGGAAGGGCATCGTGGAGTTCTTTAGCTAAGGTTTGGATTTGAGGGGTAAGACTGTCCTCAGCTATAGAGGTATCTACGCGGAAAGTTCTATTAGCCATGTCTCCGAATGGAAAATCGTTTGGACAAGGGAAGAAAAACGTTCCCGATTCGTCCTCGAAGGATTCCACGGTTTGGGGTGATTTAATGCGGGATGGAATTTATTTATTCCGGGTAAAATCTCGGAGTGGATAGTGAGAATTTTTATCGGCGCGTCAATTTATTATGGGCCCGACAGAGATTTGAAAAGGTAAAAGCCGAAAAATTTTTAAACAAGGAGAAAAGAAGAAAAAAAAAATTTTTAATAAAATTTTTGAATGTCAATAACGGAAATTGATAATTAGTTGACGTGGTTGTCGAATAAAAAAAATTTGTTAATAATTTTATTTTACGAGACCTAAAGAATATACACAAAAAAAATTTCGTAGATATATAATTTAGTAAGAGGAAAAATTTTCCGAGATAATTGCGAATCAAAAGATCTTTATTATTGTTATACGCGACGGGGAACAGAAATTCAAAAATCAATAAGAAATATTTTTTTTTTTCATAAGATGCAAAAAAAAATTTTATAAGAGTGAGAAAAAGAAAGAACACAAAATAAAAATATATATATATATATATATATATATATATATATATATACAATAACAAAGGTATTAATATTTCGAATCAGCAAAAATCTCGAGGAACAGAAAAAAAAGAAAACAATTTTATGAGAAAAAAAATTTCCGAAAATACCAAATTTTGCTTCTTATTTTGGTTAAAATTATTTTGGCCAAGTAATTGTGTAAATTTTGTGAGAGTTCTCTCAGCTGAAGAAAGTGCTAGTTAAAGCACCTTTCCAAAGCTGGCAAACTTCTCTGAATGTTTTGTAAGAGAAGGTGCTAAATTCACAGCACCCTTCTCGTAGGATATAGTATATGTGTAATAGGCTTAAAATAATTTTAATCAAAAAAATTTTAAAAGAGAGATAAAAGAATTTCGAGAAAAAAAATTTTTATTTATAAATTTAAATAACTAGGTCAAAAGTAATACTGCTTAATTAGCAAAAAAAATGTAGAATTTCTCAATACGGAAAAAGAATATTTTTGCTGACAAGAATGTAGGTGCGAGTACGCGTGAGGCAACCACCTCGAATAAAGAAACGTCAGCGAATTCTTTATTGTAATATTAGACTACGATAAGTAAAGTATACCAAAAGGTTAAAAACCTGTATGAGGTCAAAAACCGATGATGAAAAATAGTATTGCTAAATATCGAAATAACTCCTTTAACCCAAAAAAATTTAATATGACGAAAGAGAAATTCTTTTGCAAGTTATGGGGACAATTTAATGTGAATCAAAAATTTTTCAACAAAAATTCTAAAATTTCAGGAGTTAATATTTTATATCAAATTTAGAAAGGAAATATTTTATAAAATTTAAAAATAAAATAACTTGATAAATTTAGCTAATAAGAAAAAATTTTTTTTAATTGTCAAAATTAAACACAATTAAACTCGAATTTATTTAGACAATGGAATTTTAAATTTGATTTCAATAAAAAAAAAATGGAAATAACCGAAAAAAAAAATTTGCCAAGAGAAAAATTTCTGGATAGATAATAGTATACAAAGAAGAATATTATGAAATTTTCAGAACTTTTAAATAAAATTTAAAATTTGGTTTTAAAGAAGACCTTTTTTTTTTTTTTTATTACAGATGTCAAAATTGAATAGAATTAAATTTGAATTTACTTTTGAACAGTGGAATTGACTTGATTTTAATAAGAAATAGATTTAAAAGAAAAAAAGGAAATATTTAAAGATTATAAATTTTCTCAAACAAAAGTTAAATAGTTTCTTATTCGAAATCCCACCGCTGCCACCAGTGTTCTTTATGTTATGTCCAAGGGTGTTTTTAGAGCGGTAACGTAAACGATGAAGGTTTGGACTAACAGTTTGAAGAATACGCAACGGAGTTTTTAAATTCCGTTGTTTTAATTATTTTTGTGGAACGTTTTCGATGTACGAATTTACCACGCCTTCGTTTGAGACTGTACATGGATTTTAATTAGGAGTAGATGTACTTACTTCTTGCTGGATTATTTCTTAGGATTAAATCCGTGATTCCGGGGCTGATCGCAGTGCCTTTTCCTTGATTGCACCCTCTGTTGGTATTTGCAGCGAATGGATGTGGATGGATGTGGGCTGCTTATTCTAAGGGGTCCTTATTTTACGAAATGAACTTATTTGAAACAGATTTCACTTTTCAAGATTTATTTAACAAACACCAAAACCTTTACACTCTCACAATTTTTATTAGATCGAAATTATTTATTAATGAATTTTATTTATTTTGAGCTAACGTCCTCCAGTCCCCCGTAGGGTAAAGTGCGCAAATTTAGCTTTAAAAGATCTTAAGTTACTTATTGACCGAACTCTCGCCTAAGTGCAAGGCAAATTAGAACTTTGAGAATCCGGTTCTTTAGATTTTCTTATTGGTCAAAATCACGCCTAAGTGCAGGGCAAATTAAGACTTTGAGATTTTGACTCTCTAAATTTTATCTACTAACCGAGCTCTCGCCTAAGTGCAGAGCAAATTAGAACTTTGAGAATCCCGACTCGTAGACAATAATAACAACTAATACGTGGCCTGCCGGTTAAACCGCGTCCAAACTTCCTCTAAGTGCAGTGCAAATTAAAGCAAAGGACTCTACAAGGCACGGGCCTGTCAAGTTAAACGCGGAAGTCGAATTAACTAACAAAAGACCTGGATTTGGCTGTTGATCGCATTTTTAAAAGCTCGCGGTGCTGAGATTGCAGAAGTCCCCGCTAGTCAACCAGCAGTCACGCAGCTTATATTTTATTGAGGCTTTCGCGCATGGAGAAGTCTTCCATCTGTGCGGGTGATTTAAATAAATAAAAAAATGCGGGTGGACATAACAAGACCAATGCTGGAGATATGCTGATAACTCTTTCGAGGAAGAACACTGACAAAGGCCAAACATTGAGAAAGACCATTGCAGACATACTGAAAGAAGACGCAAGAGTAACCTGCAAAGGACCACAGGAGGTAATTGAGATCCGAGACGTCGATGATGACACAACGAAGGACGACATCCAGGGTGCCCTATAAAAGGAAGCTGGAGATGGCTGTGAGATACCACTAGAGGCAATCAAGATCCGTAAGGCCTATAGAGGTACTCAAATTGCCAGAGTAATTCTACCAGCAGCAACAGCACAGAAACTACTGGATGGAAGTAGCAAAATCCGGGTTCGTTGGGTTAGTTGCCGAATAAGGGCAACGAAGAGACCTATTCAATGCTTTAAATGCTGACATTTCGGACATCATGGATCCCAGTGCAGAAGCAAGGTGTACCGGTCGAAGCTTTGCATCAGGTGTGGACAAGATGGGCACAAGAATGCTGATTGTAAAAATCCAGCCAAATGTGCATTATGTGCTGAGATTGAAAGTGCAGAGAATGTTGCCCACCATGCCGGTACTTATAAGTGCCCGTTATTTCAGGAGGCACTCCAGAAGTTGACGAACAAACAAACATGAGGATACTGCAGCTCAATCTCAACCATTGTGAGGCAGCACATGACCTGCTCATGCAATCCGTGCGAGAACTAGAGCTTGACTTGGTACTGGTAGCAGAGTCATATAAACACCTGAATACCCAACCCTGGGAATCTGACAGCACATCTAAAGCTGTCATCTGGTCATGTGGCAAGCTTCCTTTCCAAAATGCAGTCGACAACAGCAATTCCGGCTTTGTAGCAGTATCAGTAGAGGGCATCCGCTTCTATAGCTGTTACGCACCACCTAGCCTCTCTACTGTCGAATTCACCGCATTTCTGGATCGACTTACCGAGGACGCGAAGCATTACCACCCAGTGGCAATAGCCAGGGACTTCAACGCCTGGGCAGTAGACTGGAGCAGCAAGCATACAAACGCACGAAGAAAGGAACTACTAGAAGCCTTTTCTACATTAGATGTATTAATGCTCAACAGTGGTGATACACCAACCTACACCAAAGGAGACGCAAGTTCTATTGTAGATCTCACTTTCGTCAGTAACAGCCTCACCAGAGGTAATATCAACTGGAAGGTGATGGATATTTACACAGCCAGCGACCACAACGCAATTCTCTGAGAAATATCAAACGTCCAGAGCCCGAAAAGACCTAAAAAGCAACTTAACACCATTGGTTGGAAGGTAAAAACTATTGACCCAAGTGCATTGTTAGTAGCTCTCAATAGTGACCAGATTATCGTGGGCTGCGCAAAATAGAAGACCAAGGACCTGATGAAAAGAGTGACCCAGGCTTGTGACGACAGTATGTCTCGTAGACGTGGCATGAACACAAGACCTTCCGTTCACTGATGGAACGACCACATCAGCGCCCTTCGTAAAGAGTGTCATCAGAAGAGAAGAATATCTCAGCGTGGCTACCGACGACCTACCTCTGCGGAGCTGGTCGCAGAGTACAAAAAAGCCCGTCGATCCCTGAACAAAGCCATCAAAGATAGCAAAAGAAAATGCTGGAAGGAGCTCATTAACGAGGTGGACAGAGATCTGTGGGGTAGGCCGTATAAAGTTGTCATGAACCATCTTAAAAACCAGCTAATGCCATCACCCACGTGTCCTCAACTCCTACAGAAGATCGTAAACACGTTGTTCCCCGAACAAAGCGAGTTTAACTACCTATTAGCGCAGAATGAAATGGATGACATTCCATCACGGAAGATCTGTCACGGAGGAAGAACTGATGGAGGCTTGTAATCGTGTAGGGAACAATAAAGCGCCGGGATTAAACGGGGTCCCCAATATTGCTTTAAAAACAGCTATAAAAGCAGTGCCATCATTGTTCCTGGACTTCTACGACACATGCCTCAAGGAAGTGATTTTCCCTCGGAAGTGGAAGCAGCAACGACTAGTACTACTTCCAAAAGGGAAAAAGCCACCAGAAGAACCGTCATCTTATCGACCACTTTGTATGTTAGACACGGCAGGTAAGATACTTGAGCGTATAATCCACCAAAGAATAGAAGGAGTTGTCGATCCACTCCTGACAGACAACCAGTATGGTTTTCGGAAAGGACAATCAACCCTGGACGCAATCAATCTGGTTGTTGCAACGGCCAAGAAGGCAATCGAAGGGATCAGATGGAAGGGTGGAGCATAGAAGTACTGCCTGGTGGCCACTTTGGGCATCTAAAATGTCTTCAACTCCGCCAACTGGGACTGCATTATGCAAGCCCTGGGAGAGAAAAACGTACCAGGATACCTACGGAGGATAGTGGCTAGCTACTTCACGGACAGAATCCTGAGATACGACACGAAGAATGGTCCAAAAGAGTATGATATTACCGGAGGTGTATCCCAGGGTTCCGTTCTGGGTCCACTTCTGTGGAATGTCATGTATGATGGCCTGCTGAGACTGACTCTTCCAAGAAGTGTCAAGCTTGTTGCATATGCAAATGATGTAGCTGTCGTTATCGTTGCTAAACACCAAGATGAGATAAACCACATGTTCGGTATCACCTTTGATAAAGTTAACCGGTGGATGGACTCAATGAATCTACAACTGGCTAAACAGAAGACTGAGGCTGTGCTTATTACCAGCAGAAAAGTGATAGAGACCATAAAGCTGAAAGTCGGAGAGCAAGAAATCACATCACAATCATATATCCGATATCTGGGAGTGATGCTTGATGCCTGACTCAACTTTAAACAGCAAGTCGAACACGTGAGTGCAAAAGCATCAGCAGTGGTAGCTAGCTTAGCACGACTGATGCCAAACGTCGGAGGCCTAAAGCAGAGCAGAAGACTACTGCTATCATCTGTAGTCAAATCAATGCTCACTTACGGAATATCTATCTGGGTGGACGCACTAGAGAAGCAAGAATCATGGAGAAAGGCTGCACCAGTCTACCGTCTGAGTGCCTTAAGAGTAGCGAGCGCCTTCCGCACAATATCTATGGAAGCAGTGTGTGTCATTTCCGGAACTTTGCCTCTCAGAGTCTTAGCTGAGGAAAGACGGATCCTTTATCAACGAAAGAAGTCAACCATACTAAGCGCTGAGGAGCTTAGAACAGAAGAACAGCAGAAGAGCATAAGTCGATGGCAACTACAGTGGGATGCCACAGTGAAGGGTAGGTGGACGCATCGTCTCATATCAAAGACCAACGTTTTGCTAAACTGGAGTCACGGTGAGGTCAACTATTATCTTACGCAGATGTTATCAGGACACGGCTGTTTCTGGGCGTATCTCTACCGCTTTAAGCATTATAATTCCCCAGAGTGCCCGTTCTGCCCAGGAGTCAATGAAGATGCAGAGCACGTCTTCTTTGAGTGCCCACGTTTTTATCCACAGCGAGATAAGCTGGAGAATATCCTGAAGAGGAAAATCCAACCAGAGACAATAGTAGAAGCAATGCTGTCATCAGAGGCTGCCTGGAACGCCACAAACACGTTTGTCACGGGAGTCCTCTCAGACCTGCGGTCCATAGAAAGAAGAAGAGCGAATGACGCCAATTAGAAACAGGAAAGAATAACACCTTAGCCACCAGAAGAAAGAGCAGTAGCTAGATCCTCCCCGCACGAAGTAATGTCTGACGGCTATTTCCATGAGGGATTAGGGGAAAGAGGAAAAGGGGTTTAGGGTTTAGTGGGTAGGGGCGCTAGCGTCGAGTTTTAGTATGACACTGCGTCGAGTCGCCATATATCCAGGCCAAACAGCTATGCCTAGAATCCGTAAAAAGGATTCACCCCCCTTAAAAAAAAAAAAAAAAAAAAAAAAAACACACACATGAACACACACACACACACACACACACACACACACACACACACACACAACTCTTTTAACCCTCTTATAACTTTTGAACGGTTGATCCGATTTCATCGCGGTTGGTGCTATACGAAAGGGCTCGGCCAAACTTAGATTTCCTGTTAATTTGAACCGATTTGGGCCGATAGATTTTGAGAAATTTTGACAAATCTCAACAGTAATAAAAAAAATTGTTTCAAGGGGGTTTTTTTGGAATAACTTTTAAACGGCTTAACCGATCGATTCCAAAAACTAAGCAGTATTTAACCTTAAAAAACCACGTTGATCACCGCCAATCCAATCAAAATTAGTTTATTCGTTCAAGAGATCGTGAACGAAAAAAAACCGAAAAAGTTTTTTCGGAGTTTCTCCAAAATTTCTAGTTTGACTAATTAAAATGATGTTAAAAAAACTGTGTAGAATACCGTCAACTGCGTAAAAATCGGTTCATTTATTAAAAAGTTATTGCGGTTTGAAAATTCAAAAAATACTGTTTTATGAAACTTCTATCTGACTTTTGAGCTAAAAGAGCTCAAAAGCATAGAAAAGGTATCTTTTTGAGCTCGGAGAGCTCAAAACAACACATAGATTGTATTTTTGAGCTCTTCAAGCTCGAAAACTTCGTAGGTGCAATTTTAAGCGTCCAGGTATTAACGGAATCAGCGTGAAGTTGCAGGGATTGCCTTTAGGGTCAACCGTTTACCTAATTTTTAACTTCCCGCTAAGAAAATCTCAGATTTTCAAAAATCAGAAAGTTATTGGTTTTACCCCGTTTTACAAAAATCGAGTTTTTATCAGATCTTGACGTTTGAGGGTCACAGGAAGCTTCCCTGACTATCTCCGCGAGGGTGTCACTATGTCTGTATGTATGTATGTGTGTGTGTGTTTTTTTTTTTTTTTTTTTTTTTTTTTCAGAGGGGGGAATCCTTTTTGCGGATTCCAGGCATAGATGTTTTGCCTGGATATGTAGAGACTCGACGCTAACGCCCCTATTCATTAAACCCTAAACTCCTTTTCCTTCTTTCCTCTAATCCCTCATGGAAACCGCCGTCAGGCATTACTTCGTGAAGGGAGGATCTAGCTACTGCTCTTTCTTCTGGTGGCCAAGGTGTTAACTACCTTCCTTCTATCTTCTGCTATTTGCTCTTTTTCTTTCGGTGGAACGCAAGTCTTTAAGGACTTCTGTTGCAAACGTGTTGGTAGCGTTCCAGGCAGCTTCTGATGACAACATTGCTTCTACTAGTGAATCTGGTTGCATTCTCTGGTTCAGGATCCTCTCCAGTTCTTCACGCTGTGGATCGAAACGAGGACATACAAAGAAGACGTGCTCCGCGTCTTCAGCAGCTCCTGGGCAGGACGGGCACTCCGAAGAGTCATCGTGCTTAAAGCGGTGTGGATACTCTCGAAAACACCCATGTCCCGACAACATCTGCGTAAG
This sequence comes from Cotesia glomerata, assembly GCF_020080835.1. NCBI lineage: Eukaryota > Metazoa > Arthropoda > Insecta > Hymenoptera > Braconidae > Cotesia > Cotesia glomerata. The sequence goes on along the minus strand of NC_058159.1, from coordinate 11,612,724 downwards.
ATAGTAATTGACCTCACCGTGATTCCGGTTAAGCCAAATGTCGATCCGAGGTATGAGACGGTGCGTCCACCTACCCTTCTCTGCAGCATCCCATTGTAGTTGCCATCGGCCTATGCTCTTCTGCCGTTCTTCAATTCTAAGTTCTTCAGGGCTTAGTGCAGTTGACCTTTTTCGTTGGTAAAGGGCCCGTCTTTCCTCTGCTAGAATTCTAAGAGGTAGAGTTCCAGCAATGACGCACACTGCTTCTTCTGATATCGTGCGGAAGGCGCTAGCTACTCGTAAAGCACTCAGTCGATATACTGGTCCAGCCTTTCTCCATGATTCTTGCGTCTTCAATGCGTCGGCCCAAATGGATATTCCGTAAGTGAGCACCGATATGACTACTGATGACAATAATAGCCTCCTGCTCTGTTTTGGGCCTCCGACGTTCGGCTTCAGTCGTGCGAGACTAGCCCTCACTACTGACGCTTTGGCACTGACATGTTCCACTTGCTGCTTGAAGTTGAGTCGGGCATCAAGCATCACTCCCAAATATCGGATATAAGGTTGTGATGTGATTTCTTGTTCGCCGACTTTCAGCTTAATGGTCTCTACCACTTTTCTGCTGGTAATAAGCACTGCCTCAGTCTTGTGTTGCGCCAGTTGCAGGTTCACTGCGTCCATCCACCGGTCAACGCGCTCAAAAGTGAGATCGAACATATGGTTTATCTCGTCAAGGTGTTTGGCAACAATCACTACGGCTACGTCATCTGCATATGCTACGAGTTTGACGTTTCTTGGCAGAGTTAGTCTTAATAGATCGTCATACATAATATTCCACAGGAGCGGGCCTAGGACTGAACCTTGTGGTACACCTCCAGTAATATCATACTCCCTCGGACCGTTCTTCGCGTCATACTTCAAGACCCTATTTTCAAAGTAGCTTGTTACGATCTTAAGAAGGTATTCTGGTACATTCTTCTCTTGGAGGGCCTGCATGATGCATTCCCAATTGGCGGAGTTGAATGCGTTTCTGATGTCTAGGGTCGCCACCAGGCAATACTCTTTCGTTCCACCCTTCCATCTGGTTCCTGCGATTGCTTCCTTGGCCGTATCAACAACCTGTTTGATTGCGTCCAGGGTTGATCGTCCTTTCCGGAATCCATACTGATTGTCTGCCAGGAGTGGGTCGACTACTGCTTCAATTCTCTGGTGAATTATGCGTTCAAATATCTTACCCGCTGTATCTAGCATGCAAAGTGGGCGGTAAGATGACGGTTCATCCGGTTGTTTTTTTCCCTTTAGGTAACAGTACCAATCGTTGCTGTTTCCACTTATGCGGGAAAGTCCCCTCCTTAAGGCATGAATTATAAACGTCTAGGAATAATGTTGGAGCTGCCTTTATGATGGTTTTCAAGGCTATATTAGGGATTCCGTCCAATCCCGGCGCTTTATTATTCCTTACACGGTTACAGGCCTCCAGCAGTTCTTCTTCAGTGACAGGTGGAGTGTCATCCAGTTCGCCTGGCGCGAACTGGTAATCGAAGTTGCGTTGCTGTGGGAATAGTGCAGTGACGATTTTCTGGAGAAGTTGAGGACACGTAAGTGATGGCATTTGTTGTTTTTTTAGGTGGGTCATAACCACCTTATAAGGCCTAGCCCACACGTATTTATCCACCTCGTTGATGAGCTCTTTCCAGCATTGTCTCTTACTATCCTTGATAGCTTTGTTCAATGATCGACGGGCTTTTTTGTATTCTGCAACCAGCTCCGCAGAGTTAGGTCGTCGATAGCCACGCTGGGATATTCTTCTTTTCTTTAGACACTCTTTCCGAAGAACACTGATGTGGTCGTTCCACCAGTGCACTGCCGGGCGTTGGCTTATGCTGTGTTTCCGGACCATACTGGCGTCACAGGCCTGGACAACTCTTTTCATCAGGTCTTTGGTCATTTCTTCTGCGGATCCAGTAGTAATCGGTTCACTATTAAGGGCTATTACCAATGTGCTTGTGTCAAAAGGCTTCACTTTCCATCCAATGGTATTGAATGACTTGATTGGTCTTCTTGTATTCCGGTCATGTGATATTTCCCAGAGAATTGCCTTGTGGTCACTGGCTGTGTAGATATCCATCACCTTCCAGTCGTATTTCCCACTGATGAGGCTGCTGCTGACGAAAGTGAGATCTACGATAGAGCTTGCTTCTCCTTTAATATAGGTTGGCGTATCACCACTGTTGAGCTGGACTACATCTAGTGTAGAGAAAGCTTCTAGGAGTGCTTTTCCTCGCGCATTTGTCTGCTTGCTGCCCCAGTCTACTGCCCAGGAGTTGAAGTCACCGGCAATCGCGACCGGATAATGCTGCTTGGCGTCCTCGGTCAGTTTGTCCAAGAATTCAGTGAATTCAACAATGGATAGGCTAGGTGGTGCCTAACACCTGTAGAAACGGATGCCGTTAACTGTTGCTGCTACAAAGCCGGCATTATCATTGTTAACTACACTCTGGAAGGGATGCTTACCACAAGACCAGATGACAGCCTTGGTGGTGCTGTCAGATTCCCAAGGCTGGGTATTCAGGTATCTGTATGGCTCTGCTATCATTACTAAGTCTAACTCTAGTTCTCTTGCTGTTTGCATAAGCAGATCATGTGCAGCTTCGCAATGGTTTAGGTTTAGCTGAAATATCTTCATGTCTGTTTGTTTGTTATCTTTTGGAGTGCCTCTTTAAATACTGGGCACCTGGATGCGCCGGCATGATGAGCCGAGTTCTCCGCACTTTGATCCGCGCATAATACACATTTCGCTGGGTTTTTGCATTCAGCAATCTTGTCTCCCTCTTGTCCGCACCTAATACATAGCTTAGACCGATCCACATTGCTCTTGCACTGGGATCCAAGATGTCTAAAGTGCCAGCACTTGAAACATTGGATTGGTCTCCTCGTAGCTCTGATTCGGCAGTTGGCCCAGCCGATCCGGACTTTACCGCTTCCTGTCAATATTTTCCGCGCTGCAGCTGCTGGTAGTGTCACAACAGCTGTCTGAGTACCTCTGTAGGCCTTATGAATCTTAATTGTCCCTAGTGGTATCTCGCAGGTTTCTCCGATTCCCGTTTGCAAGGCAGCCTGAATATCCTCCTTGGTTGTGGTACCGTCAAGATCTCGGATTTCGACGTCTTCCTGTGGCCCTTTGCAGATTACCTTCGCGTCTTCTTGGAGGATGTCCCCGATGGTCTTCTGTAAGGCTTGGCCTCGGTCAGCGCTCTTCCTCGAAAGCGTAATCAGCAAGCTCCCGGTCCTAGTTCTTTGGATCTTATCCACTGTAGTACGGACCTGTTCGTCAGGGACGTCCTGCTTTATTCGCTTCAGAATTTCAGCAAACTTTGCCGTCTCTGCGGGGTGGATGATCAGTGCGTCCGGCCTGATCCGTTTGCGCGGTTCTTTCCGATTAGGCTCTGGCCTGGACTCCTTCGGCGGTTGCTTCTGGAGCTTTTCTACTGCTTGCTCTCTCTTGGACTTCCGTGACTGGACTTTTTGCCATTCATTCACCTCCTTTTTTCCGCCGTTCTGTGTTACCGCGTTTTTCGAGGGACTTGGTTTAAGGTCCTTCTTCTTCTTAGTACGGCTGGTCATTAAGTCTAGAGAATTTCGTTCTTTCCTTTTTCCGGGCCTGATATCAGTTCCAGTTTCCTCTCCGTCTTCGACAACTGACTCGACGTCACCCTCGCCACCTGTGTCCATCTCCTCGACAAACGTGTCGGCTTTTGCTGGTGAAACCGCTGTCACACTCGTCTTCATCACGATATTACCGTGTTGTTGTTGGATCTCCTGCCATTCTTGGTCCAGTTTTTTGAACCTTCTCAGGGCACTGCAGATGTTCGTCGACTTCGACTTGATCTCCTTGTGGACATTTTGCTTGGTTTGGAGAAAGTCCTGCAGTCCACTGACTAGCTTCTCCAGATGTGCCAGCGCATCTGTCCTCTTCATCTTTGCACTAAGTAGCAGTGCGTATTGCTGGGCATGAGGCCCGTTTTCACTCTTGTTTGTTTCCTGTGCATTACTCATACTTTTTAATTTACCAGCGCATCGTACGGAGTGGAGCGGGTTGCCATAACTAGGAACGGGTGTACCCTCGGAGATAGTACTCCTACCCCAGTTCCCTGAGGCCTAGCCGACACTTAGCCAGTCCCGGAATACACGGACGGACTGGACTCGCTCGGAGCGGTGAAGATTCCGATCTCTAACACCCCCTGCGTACTTCTTGATCAAGGCCCGAAGTGGCTGGCTCCTGATCCACTGCTGCAACTTACACCTCGGTAGAGCAAGCTCACATCAGCCGTGGCCTGCATCGTCGGAAACTACGATACAGGTTCCGGTCACTCCCAGTGGGTCACAGCAGAGAACGATCGTCTTGTTAGGTCAGTTAGTGCGACCAATCCATTAAAGGGGAGTTTTGTCCACGGGAGCGTATTTTGTTTGGTTATTTTACTTGGCTCCTACCCGCTGTACCTCATCAACTAAGAGATTAAGTGTCATACAAGGACAGCGAGCGTTCTCCCATCCGCTCGAGGAGACGCGCCCGGTAGCAGTATCTCTTCTGCCCCGAGTGTGTGTGTATGTGTGTGTGTGTGTGTGTGTGTGTGTGTGTGTGTGGGTGTGTGTGTGTGTGTGTGTGTGTGTGTGTGTGTGTGTGTGTGTGTGTGTGTGTGTGTGTGAGTATGTAAACCTCTCATAACTTTTGAATAGCTCGACCGATTCGATCGTGGTTAGCGCCATTCGAAAGGGCTTGTCCAAACTTAGATTTTAAAATACAATGAAAGTCGATTTGGACCTGTTTTTTTTTAAATTTTTTTTAAAGTGGTTTTTTTGGAATAACTTCTGAACGGCTCCATCGATCAACTCCAAAAATCAATTAGCTCTTAACCTTGAAAAACCACGTCGATCGCCGCTAATCCAGTCAAAATCGGTTCATTCGTTCGAGAGATATGGTGCAGGAAAGAAAACCCAAAAAAGTGTTTTTTCAGAATTACTCTGAAATTTTCAGTTCGATCAATTAAAACCTGAAAATTCTTAATGAGGCTTAAAAAACTGCGTCGAATGTCACCAACCGCGTGGAAATCGGTTCATTCATTCAGAAGTTATTGCGGTTTGAAAACTCAAAAAATAGTGTTTTATCAACCTCCTATCAAACTTTTGAGCTTGAAGAGCTCAAAAGCCTGGAAAAGTTATCTTTTTGAGCTCGGAAAGCTCAAAAGAACATATAAATTATATTTCTGAGCTCGAAGAGGTTAACCCTTCGAGCTGGTTGCTATGAGAATTTCTCTCACGCAACAACATTCAACTTATAGGGTGGTGCTATAGTGCAAGTGAGACAAAAAAAAACACAACAGGTACGAAGGGTTAAAAACGTAATAAATGCAATTTTAAGCGCCCAAGTATGAAATTAGCGGGAAGTTGCAGGGATGGCCTTCAGGGTCAACCATTTTCCTAATTTTTTTTTATTTTTTATTTTTAATACCTATATCAACATTCATTGTTTCACATTCATATTTCAGAAGTGTGACTGTCTCTTTCCTCGAATCATTACACAGTATTGTACTTTAGTTGATAGTCATTTTATTGCAAATGCCTCATTTCGATTGTTTTAAATTATGTAAACTACTATAAAAATTTGTTTAAGAATTTTTATAGTTTCAGTTAGAAAAATTTTTGGACTTTTTGAATGAAGATTCTAAGCAGTCTTTTTTAAGTTTAAAAGTTACCATAAATTCTCTTACTTGCTCTAACTTGTACATCGCGACTGAGTATTCGACCAACTGAGTTACTAGCTATACATCTGTAAGCTGCACTATGGACGTCTTGTCTGAATGCTGCTGCTTGAAACGGAAGAAGTACAAGAGTTCCATTTCTAAGTACTCGCCGAACACCAAGTACGTCTCCAGCCGGAAGTCCATCTGCAGTAGACCAGTCGATATCCGGTGCTGGACTCCCAGTTGCTGCACAATCTAGCCAAGCTCCACTTGAATTTGAGAATTCAATTCTTGATGGCGGTTCAATTAGAAAGCTTGGTCCACGTAGATGAGCATCAAAACCATGGCCACCAGTTGAGGAAACTACTATCGCTATCCCTGGTGAAATAAAAAAAAAAAATTTTTATTTGAAACTAGCAGCGAAACCCGGCGTTGCTCGAGTTAAAATGCATCTCATGTATAATGACTTAACAAATATGTAGGGATACATTTTTTAACGTAGATATTATAGATTTCTATTTCAGATTTTGAGAAACAAATTCGGCCATTAAACACACGGTGTACATAGAGTATATCTGAAAGAGTAAACTAATTAACAAACTAATAAATTAACAGATCGATACGAACAGTTTTACACATTTCGGAATTTTCTAGATCATTCGAGAAATTTTTAGAAACTTCTAGAATATTCCAGATCGGCAATAACAGTTTTACTCATTTTGAAACGTTTTAGATCAATCAAGAAATTTTTTAAAACTTTTTAGGACGTAACAGACCAATTGTAGTAGTTTGCACTCAGTTTAGAATTTTCTAGATGATTCTAGAAATTTTTGGATTTTGCTAAAACATTCCTGATCAATAATAACAGATCTACATGTTTTTGAACTATTCCAGAATTTCTGAGATCTTTTCAAAAGTCCATGTGCGTTAGTAAAGAACAGAAATATGTTTTCACATTTTCACGACCCACCGTGACCAAACTCCCTTATTATTCCATGTAGGAAAGTATGGCGAGCCCAGGGTTGGTCCGTTTGACTTTTGAATTAGACCTAATTTTCGCTAATTATAGAAATAAAGTGAAAATAGCATTTGCCCTAACCGAGACTCGAATCTGAGCCGTACGCTTGCCAGACCGATAACTAAGTATTAGTTAAAAAAAAATGTATGAGTTAAGTTCTTATATTACTTTAAACTTTATACATTGTTCTGTATATTTTTGAAATTTTATTATAAATTTTACTGTTTAGAATTATCAATATTAAAAATTCAACTGTAAATTATTATATTTTTATCTTCCCGCCAAGAAAATCAATGATTTTCGAAAAATCGGGAAGTTATTGGTTTTACCCTGTCTTGCAAAAATCGAGGTTTCAACAGATCTCGACGTTTTGAGGCCCTAAGAAGCTTCCCTGACTATTTTTACGATGATGTCCGTACATCTGTATGTGTGTGTGTGTGTGTGTGTGTGTGTGTGTGTGTGTGTGTGTGTGTGTCTATGTGTGTGTGTAAATCTCTAATAACTTCTGAACGGCTTGACCGATTTGATTGCAGTTAGTGTCATTCGAAAGGGCTTCGCCAAACTTAGATTTCCTGTAAGTTCACTGTAAAAAAAAACCGGTGTGAGTCCATGCAGTAAATAAATGTTACTTGTCTCATTTTGATAAATATTTAATATTAATTGTGTTTTATGGATCATGTAATATTTATACTCCGATACAGTGTAAATTTATTCTACTGTTACACCGGTATTACACCGGTTATACCGATATTACACTGGTTTAAGACCGGATTTTTAACACCGCAAAAGAGCACTGCTACACCAGTGTTAATACACAGGTGTTACATAGCGGTGTTCAAATGCACTCATTTTAACACCGCTTTTTTTACAATGTTGGAACCGATTCGGACCGGTAGATTTCGAGAAATCGCCAAAAAAGTGAAAAAAAAGTTGTTTTTTTTTTCATTTGTTCAAAATATTTCCGAATTGGCTGAACCGATCGACCTCAAAAACTAGTCAGCTCTTAACCATGAAAACCCGCATCGATCGCCACCTAGAGCGTCAGAATCAGTTGATGCGTTCGTAAAATATCATTGTCGAAAAAAGTATTTTTTTCTAATAACTCTGAAATATTTCATCAGATCAATTTTTTGTTTTAAATTTTTTATAGGGCTTAAAAAACTACATCGATCGCCGCCAATCGGGTGAAAATCGGTTGATTCATTCAAAAGTTATAGCAGTTTGAAAATCAAAAAAATCGTATTTTATCGAACTTTGATAAAACTTTTGAGCTCTTCGAGCTCAAAAGCGTAGGTGAGCTATCTCTTTGAGCTCGGAGAGCTCAAAATAATACATAAATTCGAAAGTTATAAGCGATTCACATACTTACACACACACACACACACACACACACACACACACACACACACACACACACACACACACACACACACACCAGCGACCACAACGCGATTCTCTGAGAAATATCAAACATCCAGAGCCCGAGAAGACCTAAAAAGCAACTTAAAACCATTGGTTGGAAGGTAAAAACTATTGACCCAAGTGCATTGTTAGTAGCTCTCAATAGTGACCAGATTATCGTGGGCTGCGCAGAAGAGAAGACCAAGGACCTGATGAAAAGAGTGACCCAGGCTTGTGACGCCAGTATGTCTCGTAGACGTGGCATGAACACAAGACCTTCCGTTCACTGATGGAACGACCACATCAGCGCCCTTCGTAAAGAGTGTCATCAGAAGAGAGGAATATCTCAGCGTGGCTACCGACGACTTAACTCTGCGGAGCTGGTCGCAGAGTACAAAAAAGCCCGTCGATCCCTGAACAAAGCCATCAAAGATAGCTTTGGACATCAAAAATGTCTTCAACTCCGCCAACTGGGACTGCATTATGCAAGCCCTGGAAGAGAATAACGTACCAGGATACCTACGTAGGATAGTGGCTAGCTACTTTACGGACAGAATCCTGAGATACGACACGAAGAATGGTCCAAAAGAGTATGATATTACCGGAGGTGTATCCCAGAGTTCCGTTCTGGGTCCACTTTTGTGGAATGTCATGTATGATGGCCTGCTGAGACTGACTCTTCCAAGAAGTGTCAAGCTTGTTGCATATGCAGATGATGTCGCTGTCGTAATCGTTGCTAAACACCTAGATGAGATAAACCACATGTTCGGTATCACCTTTGAGAAAGTTAACCGGTGGATGGACTCAATGAATCTACAACTGGCTAAACAGAAGACTGAGGCTGTGCTTATTACCAGCAGAAAAGTGATAGAGACCATAAAGCTGAAAGTCGGAGAGCAAGAAATCACATCACAATCATATATCCGATATCTGGGAGTGATGCTTGATGCCTGACTCAACTTTAAGCAGCAAGTCGAACACGTGAGTGCAAAAGCATCAGCAGTGGTAGCTAGCTTAGCACGACTGATGCCAAACGTTGGAGGCCTAAAGCAGAGCAGAAGACTACTGCTATCATCTGTAGTCAAATCAATGCTCTCTTACGGAATATCTATCTGGGCGGACGCACTAGAGAAGCAAGAATCATGGAGAAAGGCTGCACCACTCTACCGTCTGAGTGCCTTAAGAGTAGCGAGCGCCTTCCGCACAATATCTATGGAAGCAGTGTGTGTCATTTCCGGAACTTTGCCTCTCAGAGTCTTAGCTGAGGAAAGACGGATCCTTTACCGACGAAAGAAGTCAACTATACTAAGCGCTGAGGAGCTTAGAACAGAAGAACAGCAGAAGAGCATAAATCGATGGCAACTACAGTGGGATGCCACAGTGAAGGGTAGGTGGACGCATAGTCTCATATCAAAGATCAACGTTTGGCTAAACCGGAGTCACGGTGAGGTCAACTATTATCTTACGCAGATGTTATCAGGACACGGCTGTTTCTGGGCGTATCTCAACCGCTTTAAGCATTATAATTCCCCAGAGTGCCCGTTCTGCCCAGGAGTCAATGAAGATGCAGAGCACGTCTTCTTTGAGTGCCCACGTTTTTATCCACAGTGAGATGAGCTGGAGAATATCCTGAAGAGGAAAATCCAACCAGAGACAATAGTAGAAGCAATGCTGTCATCAGAGGCTGCCTGGAACGCCACAAACACGTTTGTCACGGGAGTCCTCTCAGACCTGCGGTCCATAGAAAGAAGAAGAGCGAATGACGCCAATTAGAAAGAGGAAAGAATAACACCTTAGCCACCAGAAGAAAGCGCAGTAGCTAGATCCTCCCCTCACGAAGTAATGCCTGACGGCGGTTTCCATGAAGGATTAGGGGAAAGAGGAAAAGGAATTTAGGGTTTTGTGGGTAGGGGCGCTAGCCTCGAGTTTTAGTATGACACTGCGTCGAGTCGCCATATATCCAGGCCAAACAGCTATGCCTAGAATCCGTAAAAAGTATTCCCCCCCTTAAAAAAAAAAAAAAAAAAACACACACACACACACAGACATAGTGACAACCTCGCAGGGATAGTCAAGGAAGCTTCCTGTGACCTTCAGAAGTCGAGATCTGATAAAATTGATTTTTGCAAAACGGGGTGAAAACAATAACTTCCCGATTTTTGAAAATATTCGATTTTCTTTGTTAACGCCCCCGCAATGCCTTTTGGGGTTAGAATTCGAGAAAATCCATTCTCAGCTGAACTTGACATTACCCTCGAAGATTCCTACTAAATTCGGAGACTGTAGCAGTTACAGTTTAGAAATTAAAATTTTAGATTTTAACACACCTACTTCCGCAATGCCTCTCGGAAGTAGAATTTTTCCTTTGGGTGTGGAATTTCTTAAAATCCGTTCTTAGCTGACCTCTACATGGCTGTAAAATGCATGTAATAGCGGGAAAGCGGATGATCAGGTTTTGGTCTGGATATTTCAATTAAAACGTGGAAATATTATCATTAATGTGAACTAGAAATTTATTTACACAATATACACTTAATATTTATTTAATATGTTAGCGGATTGTCTTAATAAAAGCAGATAAGTTAATGAAAGCGTATGTAATAAAGTGAAGCCGGTTGAGACGTGGTTGAACACACTGCCAGCACTTTCCAGCACTGGAAAAGCGGTGAATTACTGCACAAATAACACAAATTATCTGAAACAGACTCAAAATAGAATAAGTACAATTTATTAAAGCGGATCAATAATCAATTAAGCGAAAAAGCGGAATTTTATAACTTAAGCGAATTAATTTAGCGGGATAGCGAAGCGTTAGACTCAATGGCGTTGTAGCGAAAGATAATAATAATAATGCGTCTTCTTCCTTGTCGACTTGGAGAAGAAGGCTGATTGTGCATGTCAGCGGAGCGATCAGCCAATCACAGCTTCGAGACATGGCGTGATCGGTCAAGCTTAGTTTTGCGCAGGCGGTTAGTTTAAGCGGGAACTAGCGGTTGACAGGTGCGGCTCGTGAAATTGGGAGTGCCCCAGGGGCGACTTCCTCGCGGCTGGGCCTGTTCACTGAACAATGGCAAAAATAATATTCCTACCAAATTTCAAGTTTCTAGGTGGTTCCCGATGGTTCCCGAAATATCGTGATGAGTCAATCTATCTATAGAACATCTCCTATATATATATATATATATATATATATATTAGGGTGTGCCAAAATGTAACTTCCGTGAAGAACCTTTTAGAATTGGGCGTTTTGAGTTCCGCTTTTAAAAACAGCTGTGTTTAGGCATTTTCTAAGATATTTTAGGTCGAGACGATAAATTTGATTTTCATAGAATTTTTTAACAGGAGCTTAGTTTGGGCACTTCCGCTGAAAATTCAAAATTTGACCGGAAGTGCCCAATTAAATCTCCTGCTATATATATATTATAGATTATCATTTCAACAATTCGTTTTTTTTTTCTGTATGCGGTAGTCAATTTTTGTAAATAATGTCTACTATGGACATAAAAATAAATTTTAGATGCATAAATTTCTAACAATATTGGCCGATCATAAACAGGAAGCCCCAGAGTTGAACGACGAGGCCCTGTCTGGGACAACATTGGAAAGCCCGTCTTGGCAAACCTATACTGTCCCATGCCCGGGCCATAACTGGGCAATCAGCTCTAAAAATATATCAATTTTATAACTATTTAAAAATTGGATAACTTCTCCTAATTCATTTTTTAAACCGTTTGAGTTCCAACTAGATATTTTTATGTTATCTATGGTGTTTCTAGTTTAGCTGTAAAATTCGCAAATACGCTAAATTTTTCTGTTTAAGGGGCACAACTAGTGTGAAATTTCGAAAAAATCGATTTTTTTTTTTTTCATATTTCGGTAGATTACACCTTTAAAAATAACATATTAAAATTTCAAATCGATATCTCATATAGTTTTTGAGTTATAACATTTTAAAGACCAGCCGCTCGGCAGCTAGAGAGTCCCATTAGCTACGAGACGTACCTGAGGTATTGTTCAGAGTCTACTGTCCCTTCCAGCCCCTATAACACGATTCCAGTTTCTATTGTTGGCTCTCAGGTATACTAAAATATATCATTATAATAATTTCTAGAAATTTTTCAATTGCGAAAAAACGCAAGTTTACCGGAAATAGATTTACATTTGAGCAATCTACTGCGAATACCAGTACGTCCGCAGAAAAGTTATTACATAATAATGACAATAATGTTATGATTGACCCATCTCATGGATATTGTATTTTGCAATTTTTATCAGTTTTTAGTGCAATTAGTAATTTAGTGGTGTGTAAAACCTGTCAAAAAAAAGTTACTTTCAATCAAGCAAGTCCAAGAGGCCTAGGGTTCAAAATTGCTATAATTTGTGAATGTGGCAATTCGTATATTAATTCTGGACCAATGATTGATAACGCATTTGAAGTAAATAGACGTATTGTTGCTGTGATGCGTCTATTGGGCATCGGAATAAATGGGATAAATCTTTTCTGTGGATTAATGGATTTAGCATGCAAATTTTACGACCAAACTTTTGCGGGATGTTTTACGAATTTACAGATTGCAGCCGAAACCATTTGTAAGCTCAGTATGCAGCAAGCTATAAATGAAGAAAAAGAGCTTACATTAAAGGAAGAAAATTCGGAGACAAATTTGACTGTTAGCGGCGACGGTACCTGGAAAAAACGTGGCCATACTTCCCGTTTTGGAGTAGTTACGCTGGCAGGAAAATACAGCAAGAAAATTCTTGATTCATGCGTAAAATCTACATATTGTCAGAGTTGTGTTTTTTGGAAGAAAAAAAGATAGCGAACCTGAAGCTTATGAGGAATGGCTATCATTACACGAAGAAGAATGTGATGTCAATCATAAAGGATCTGCCTCAAAAATGGAAGTGGATAGTGTAAAAGACATGTTTGGTCGTTCCATTAGTAAATATGGTGTAAAATATACCCGCTATATTGGTGATGGTGATAGTGCTACCCACAAAGGACTTATAGATTTGAATCCTTATGATATTCCTGTTGCTAAATTGGAATGCTATCTACATGTGAAAAAAAGAATGGGAACACGTTGCCGAAATGTAAAGAAAACTAATAAGAATTTAGGAGGAAAAAGTAAAACATCACAAAAGTTAACTGTAAATTTAATAAATAAACTCCAAAAATATTATGGTCTGGCAATTATGAGGAATCAAGATAATGTAGATGAAATGTATAAAAGCAATCTGGGCAACATTTTATCATTTCTGTTCAACTGACAAAAACCCAAATCATAAAAATTGTCCAGAAGGCGCTGAAAGTTGGTGCGCTTATCGCCGCGCGGAAGCTGAAGGAATCACTAGTACATTTAAACACGATTACCTCCCACTGGATCCAGAAGTACAAAAAGCTATAAAACCTATTTATGAAGACTTATCTCGACATGAATTGCTTGATAGATGTAAAGGTAACAATACTTAAAACAACAATGAAAGCTACAACGGTTTACTTTGGCACTTTTCACCCAAGCATCTTCATAATGGCTTCAAAACTATTGAATTGTCAAATAATTTCGCAACTGCAATATTTAATGACGGTTATTCGTCAATTTTGAAGATGTTCAATCTAATGGGAGTGATAGTTGGACCTGCAGCAAGAGATTTTGCGGCTCTTAAGGACAACACGAGAATACGAATCGCTGATCATCGCCAAAGGGCTTCTTCCAAAGAAGGTCGATCCTCTCGAAGAAAAGCTTCTTCAGCTGAACAAGCCCTTTTCGAAGAAGAGGAAGGTGAATTATATGGCCCTGGAATAGCAGATTAGCTGTAAGTATGATTTTAAACCACTTATAACAGTGAAAACGATCATTTTATCTTTAAACGCGTTTTTCTCGAAACAGCATTTTCCGAATTTGCTGCAGTGATTACTCAAAAACAAATGATCCGATCACTATCGAATTTTTTTTACATGTTCTATATATAGTTCTCCGTACAATGACCTATCGATTTTTTGATCTGATCAAAAATCGAATTTTGGCAGGCCAAAAACGACCAAAATTTTGGGTAAAATTCGTCTATTTTTTTTAAAACGCCGCCATATTGTCAATTTTTGATTTTTTTTTTTATCGTAGGTCATTGTACAGACAATTTTATCTAGTTTAACGAGAATTTTTTTTTTTTTAGATTTCATCCACGGAGAAGGCCGGAATCACTGCAGCAGTGAAGGACCTTTTTTTTTTCGCGCCATTGGAGATCGACGATAACTTAAAAAATATTTAATTTTTTTCTTCAAAAATTTCACTATAAATTCTTAAAACATGTATAAATATATTCTTAAAATTTTGAAATAATTGATAAAGTATTTTCTTTAATAAAAATTCCCAAAAATCACCTTTTTTTTAGGCCGTTACACTAGTTGTGCCCCTTAAGTTGTACAATTTTGTAAATTTACGTGGAGTTCCTTTGCTAATTGTAACATTTTTTTAATATTAAAAATTTGGTTAATGCTTTTAATTACATTAGTAAGCTCTAAAAACTCAGATATTTCATTACTTACGTGATAATTATTATTAATATTAGTGTTCAGTCTTTCTTGATTTAATCTAGTGTTTAATTTATTTTGCTGTATACTGCTGTTGAACCCAGCATTGGTGTAGGATTCTGCAGGCCTGACTCAGAGTGGTGGGGAGTGCTGCTGATCTGTTAGGTTTGGAGTGACGTATTCTCTTATATTTGGCTGTTTTGACGGTTGTCTCACGTTAGTTAATTTATTCGCTATTAGTTGTAGCCTTTTGCGATATGTCGCAAATGGTAGCATCTGCCGGGTGGTCACCACCGTAATTAACATATTTAGCTGGTGTTGTTCTGGGTTTTTGGCAGTCTTTAGTTAAATGTGCCTCACCACACTTGAGGCATGCTGGTTCTGCGAAGCAGTTGACAATTGCGTGTCCCCACTTTTGACACCGATGACATTGTGAGGCTCTTCTTTTCGTTTCGTAATTTTCCCAGGTGACTTTGGTACTACACAGTAGCTGTACTTTTTGTTTGACATGTTTAAGTTGAGTGTCAGCCGTAACTGCCATCATAAATATGAGATTTTTTGTGCCTTTCATTAGACTAACCTGTGTATTGTCAAAACCAATTTCCTGTAGTTCACATTGAATTTGTCCTGGTTTGGTTACTTCGTGCAATTCTTTGATAACAAAGGTTTTCTTCTTTTCATTTTTTAGTCAATAAGTGTGAAACTTGACATTCATAGCTTTCAAATGCTCAACTAACTTGGTATAATTAACCATTGATGCTGTGAAGATCTCAGAGTGAAATTGATGATATTTTATGTAGAATTTCTCTTTCACTAAATATTTTATAAGTTCTGTTATTTTTGAATGATCATCCACAGATTCAGTAGAATCTGGCGCAAAGTTCCGTTCAAATCCGTTGTAAACGGAGCGCCAGACTACCGACTATATTTACTGTAAGCAGAACGGTATTTGGAGGTTACAAAATTTTATTTAATTCTACGGTACTTTTTTCCCCTAATTTGTTTATTATAACAGTAATTCATAATTTATTTTACTGTATTAATTAATTATATCCACTTATATTATTTTATTTACTTGAAATTATTAAATTTTATCAGCACATACTATAGCGCGCTCACAAATTTCGATCTTGACTTTTTTTCGATGTAAAAAGTGACATGCCACAGATTGAATAATCCGAGAATACATGGTATTCCTCTACTAGATGGGAAACTACAGTTGAAAAAGATAATTTACGGCTTTTATCTGCATCCGCCAGGGTATGGAGGGTAGAGGTAAGGAGAATTATCTGTGTATATGAAAAAGTGTCCGTCAAAATGTATTAAATTAGGATGGCGCCACATTTGCATCAAGGTAACTCTTAAAAGAAGCGCCAAATATTGTTAGAGTAGGCTTGAAAAATAAACAAGGAAAGAGAAACTTCCGCTAAGTTATGGCGCGCTTTTAAGAATCTGCATAAAGTGGGAAACAATATATGATTATTTTTTACGTATCATTTAACGATTTAACGCTTATTTGTGAATATAAAAAAATAAATTAATATATCAATAAGAAGAAATAACTATGTTGTAGAAAATAAATAAGTACATGAAAATAATAAAATAAACAAACGAATGTGTTTAAAATTAGAGTACAAAAGTTCATCAGGAGCAAAACGAAAATATAAAAATTTTCCCCTGTAAGCAATCAATTTCTGCATCTAAAAAATTTTTAGAATAAAACATAGATACCTTTAATCAATGAACGTATTAAAACAATATTATTCGCTAAAAAAAAATTATTTATTTCTATAAAATAGTATATTTGAATATTACTACAAAAGCAGTCATGTAACATGGACTGAACTCGTAATGAACAATATAAATTAACAGCAATAAAAGACATAATATCATACAAACATTATCAATAATAAATTAAATATTAAAAATTTTTAAAAATATCGCAAGTATTAATTTTTATGATAATAATTTGGCATTTTTTCGATTCATTTTAGTTTTAATTTTTAGAAATTGTTAGATTCAGCTATTTAATTTATGTAAGTAAAGAAAGAGAATTTTATTATCATTTTATTAATAAAAAATTAAAAAATTTTATGTAGATCTGTATTATGTTATAATTTGAATGACAGAAGTTATTTAATTTAATATACAATTCTTATTTTTCCGAAATCAAAGAAATTATTTAATATTATGTACAAATATATGTACAAATTTATATGTACAAACCACCCTTGATGAAACAAAAATATCGGGAGGTATATAAAATTATTTGATCTTGAGTCTAATTAAAAACTGTCCAAAAATTGTTAAATCATTTTAAATTGCAGTAGAAAAATATAATATTTTACGACAAACATGAGTATATTGTCAATAACTACTCAATATTTTTGACTTATGTTCATATTACGAAACTTTCCATTCGCATCCATTCGCATAAATACAAATCCATTGGGCTCGGGTATATACAACCAAAACGGTGGCAATTTTGGAGCTTCGATTTCTTGTAGATTCTTCGAATCCTTACAGGCGTGTTGACTGAAAGGTGGTTCTATCAAGTCTTGCTCCGTTTGAACACCATCATCTATTAAATTATTAGGAACATCATCTACTAATATTGTCTGGGGCTCGATGTTATTTTCTTGCACTAGAAATAGCTCTTCGTCTTCATAGTTATTCGAATGTAAGCTTAGCATTTTGAGTTCATCTACAGTACTTGTTAGAAACTCATGTTCAAATACCGGAATAAACTGATGCTGCATCGTTGGTAAAGCTTCTTCTTTCAGTATTTTTTTTCCTAAAGGCATAATTATGAGCTCTCCTTTAATGTACAGTTTCTCGTACATTTTTATTTGTTCCTCTTTAAAATGGAGATGACAGATGTAATCAGTAGCTTTTAATTCAATACTCAGCGAAATTTTCCAATTTTGTAATCTTGCCGGTGTCTGCGAAAGTAGATAAATAAAAAATGAATATGCTTTCGTTTACCAAAAAAATTATAGAATTGAGCAAAGGTTTATAATGTAAGTTTTTCACGACACTAAAATTAGCAGACATTTGAAAATTTTTGATTATTTTGAATTAATAACAATTATAAGTAAAAAAACTATTTTTAAAAAATTGCACTTAAATTTTTTTTTTTCAATTATTTTGAAATCATTTTTTTCGAAAAAAAAAATCATAAAAATTTTCCAATGTCGGCTAATTTAATTTTCATACATTTTTTATAAAAAATTGATTTACATACTGTTGGTTGGAAATACGAAAGAGGCTGAGGTGAACTATTTTTTTTGTTTTGGGATTTACGTCCACTTGGACAACTTTTCACAACACAAATTTTACCCATAACTGTTCTGTTGTTCACTCACTTTTTCATAAAATTAAATGTTTATATATCAATAACCGTACTATTTACAGTTTACGATATAAAATCACTCTAAACGCACGTTTGGTTATAATAATTCTGTAAGGTTATATTTACCACAATATTTTGTACAACTTAAGTTGTTGAAATTCTCAATAATTAACTACTTTAGTCGATAATGACATTAAATTTTTTAACTCGGCATACTTCAATTCATCTACAATTGCTACATTCATACCATACCCTGTTCATCCACCAGCGCGATTGTGGAGGATTTTTGAACTGTTATTTAGCGCATACAACTGGACACTTTTTAAACTTTTCTCCCATATGAGATGACTCTCCTTACCTCTACCCTCCATACGCCAGGGTGCGCTGGGATTATTTTTACATAAACTGTAGATCCAAGCGGATAGTTTACTATGAAAAAAAAATGCAGCTAACGCGCGATTTAAGTTGGTGCCGTAAAATAGAAAAGTAAATCCAATCTTGAAGAGACTAACACACATGTTAATGAACTAAGATGATTCGCCTAGAATTAGCCCATTATATGTGTACACTAAACTTTCAGCGGGAATGTATTAAATTTGAATTATCTACTCTATTACTTTAGTTACAAAAAATGTAGAAAATTTATCATCTTTTTATACAAATGAAAGCTTTTAGTTGATAATTAGATTTTCAATATAAACCAAAAAGTATACGCAGCTTAGTCATACAGTGAAAGCTGTTAAAAGTTACCGTAGTTCTGTCTCAATTTCGCATTGAACGCTTAGAAGAGCGAGAAAGACAAGCTGGGTAACTTTTAACAGCTTTTACTGTATTAAGTTTTTAATGCTACTAGCTACTACAGTAAAAGCTGTTAAAAGTTACCCAGGTTGTCTTTCTCGCTCTTGTTAGCGTTAAACGAGAAATTAAGACAGAACTACCGTAACTTTTAACAGCTTTCACTGTATGAGAATAACAAAACTTCAATTGTCTATTAAAAGTTTAAGCTCCAAATTTAACAAACAAACAACCTTTTATATGATAATAGATTTGCCTGCAATAGTTAATTCATGTATAACTTTTTAATTTTGCGCGGGAGAAGTACAAACTTTAAATTAAAAATTTACAAATTTTTTATGCATAGAAAATTTCTAGTAGAAACTATTAAACAACTTTCCATGTGTATGTTTTTGAACATTTTTTTTTTAATTAAATTTTATTTATCAACCAAACTAGATACACAATAGACTGAACATTGTTAGAGTTTTACTTTCTTCGGATAAACCAGCTCTTCAGGGTTTGAGAATTTTCATTGAAGAGCGTGTACATTCTATCATCTCTTGGTCGTTGCCTATAGGTGACACTGTTATTCAATTGAGCGGATTTCAAATAATCATAATCTTTTGATGATACGTAACATAACTATGCGTTTGATACATTTTTTGTGTCATTTACTAAAAACATATCATCATAACAATGAATAATATTGGTAATCATAACAACGATAACAATAATAGTAATTATAATACTAAAAGTAATAATATCGGTAATAATAAATTGATATTAAAAATAATAGCAATAATAATATTTATCATTATCATTATTATTACTAAAATGATTGTTATTTTTATTAAATTTGTAACGGAGTGTTACGGTCTCTATATTATCAATACAAGGTTCCTGGCCCGCGCCAGTTAGTTTATCAACGGATCCCAGGGCGCTGTGCTCCGAAATACTCGCGCCTCTAGCTATAAGTAATAAGTAAGTCCCCGAGGGGGAAGCGCCCGCGCTGAGAGAGAGAAAGTGGGGAAGGCAGAGTGAAGAAAGAACTACAACGACAAAATCCCGAAGATTCATTGTGACCGAACAGTCTCACTGGACACCACGTAAATTTATCAAACAGCATAGCACAGGTAATTATTTCTATTTTGCTCGTTTTAAAGTGGAACGAAGCGATAAAAGTCAATTAATTTATTGCTTGCTAGGCCCAATGTCAGCTTGCGTAAATTAATTCTAAATTGTGATAATTTCTAATGCCGATTTGCGGTTACAGGCTTTATAAAATATCCGGAGGACGAGTGACGGTGACCAAAGTTTCGCTGCCAAGCAGAGTAACCTACCGAGGAGAAATTTGCACCACCACAGACAAAAAGGAGCTGCAACTCTTCGAGGGAGTGCACAGGGTATTATTAAGGAAACTCCAGGTACAAATATCATGTCTGATTTTATTCCTCGGGTCTGCGGCGTCAGCCAGGCAACATGTCGGCTGAAGGTCACCGCCATTTCGCGTTCGGTCACAATCGCTAGTTGTAAGAATTAAAATTAAATTTACTATAAATTAGAAAAATTATAAAACAATTAATTAATAATACTAGGACTTATTTCGGGTTATTAATTAATTTGTGCAGGAAAAATAATTCGGTTACGTCAGGTTATCTATTTTACACATAGGCCTGTCTGGGTTAATAATACCAGGAATTTAATTCGGGTTAAATGCTTAGAGGACACTCAAGGTCGAAACAAAAGTCTTAGTTCGGTTAAAATAAAATAAACTCAGCAAAATAAAATTTTAAGTTCCAAAAGACATAGAACAAAATTTAATAGAATAATCTTTTGTCATAATTTCACGTTTGCGATGAAAATAAAATTTAGGAAAAATTACCGCTGATGAATGGATTAAATAAAATGACTTAGAATTTAATAAAATGATTTGGAATAAATAAAAATAATTTAGGAAAATTTTAAGTTTACTCAATTATCGGAATTTATCTAATTTTTACTAA
This sequence comes from Cotesia glomerata, assembly GCF_020080835.1. Taxonomy (NCBI): domain Eukaryota; kingdom Metazoa; phylum Arthropoda; class Insecta; order Hymenoptera; family Braconidae; genus Cotesia; species Cotesia glomerata. The sequence goes on along the minus strand of NC_058159.1, from coordinate 11,591,918 downwards.
AATAAAGATTAAAATTTATTTAGTAATTCTCGGACATAATAAATGGATTTAATCCTTGATAATTTGGAATTGTAATTTGGATAATTATTGTTGTAGTAATTGAAGATACGGCAGTAATTTAGGAAATAAGAATTTATAACTTGTAATTAGGAAAATGATAAATAGCAAATCTCGAAATATTAATTATGAAAATAATATTTTGGAAAATTATTTATAAATTGGAATCAAGCATTATTATTATTGGAATTTAAGGAATATAGTGTGGTTGTGTGTGAGTAAAGAGACTATCTTGGTTTCATGGTATACTCCTCTGGCTTCAGGGTAGTTCTCTTAGAGTAGCGTGAAGTTTGGAGGACAACGTGCACTGTGTGGTCAGCGTGTGTAGTCACGTCAGGGTCCAGCTCAGTGGCGTGAGAGTCCGTGAGACCACGTGAACTAAGCTAGAGTAGCGTTAGGGTCCAGGGGACGGCGCGAAGTAGATAGAGTAACGTGAGAGTCCAGTAGGCATCGGGTAATACAGCCACGTGAGGGTCTAGCTGGACAGCGTGAAATATACTATATGAGAGTGGGGCGTGAGTGTGAATTTTAATCTATGAAATTTAATATATTGTTATTTTTGCCATTATTTCAATTGTAAAAGGGATTGGATAAATAAATAATTTTGTTAAACGAATTTCTGTGTTTAAATTTTGGTTCCTTTCAGCAATCTCTCACGACCCTGACCTTTCACTCCATGTTCTGGTCCAGTTTCTGGATACTGAGTCCAAAAATCCAGTGGCGCCCTTAAGAGATAATATGGGCGACCAAGGGAAACATAACATTCCGTTTCAAATTAATATTTAAATTTTTATTAACAAATATTAAAAATTTCTTTGTAAATATACGAAATGTATAATTTTCATCGATAATTTAGTTTATCGATTTAAACCGGAGGCGTTTACGCGGATTAGTAACTTTAAATTTTTTAATTCTACTAGCTACTATGAGAAAACTTTAATTTTTTTATTAGAATTTGAGCTTTAAAATCAAAGAACGAACGACCTTTCCTATGATTATAGCTTTGCCTGAAAAACTTAATTTATTTATGAATTTTTAATATTGCGCGGGAAGAGTTTAAATTTTAAATTAAAAATGTACAAATATTTTATGAATACAAAAAATTTTATAAAATAAATTATCATACAACCTTCCATGTGTATGTTTGAATTAAATCCACAGATTCGGTAGAATCTGGCGCCAAGTTCTGTTCAAATCCGTTGTAAACGGAGCGCCAGACTACCGACTACGTTTACTGTAAGCAGAACGGTTTTTTTATAGTTGCGAAATTTTATTTAATTCTACGGTACTTTTTTTACCCAATTTGTTTATCATAAAAGAAATTCATAATTTATTTCACCGTATTAATTAATTATATTCACTTATAACAATTTATTTACTTGAAATTATTAAATTTTATCAGCACATACTATAGCTCGCTCACAAGGGAAACAAGACACCCGTTTCACAATCAAGTTCGCAAATTCCTTCTCGAATAATCTTTTCATTATTTCAACTCCTACGTAACTAAGTGAGGACTAAAAATCTTTACGATTTGAACTATAGCCCTTTTCATCTTGGTAGGCTATGACTCAAGCATAATTTATGCTAAAATTTTGTCTTCTACTTTTTTTCTATTTCATTCTTTCCTCCGATTAAATCATCCATATTCCGAATCCGTATTAGTGCACCTTAGGTGGGAAAAATACCAAAAGAGGGGAAATTAGAAGCTTCACAAATTTCTTCTTCCAAAATTCGCGTCAGTACCTAAAAACCCTACCTCTAGTTACCAGTCCTTGGTTCTCTTCGGTTTCGTTGTGCATTAAATTTATGTAGTGATTAAATACCTAGTACTTCCAGTCAGTAATAAAATAACAATATTTTTATACAACTTTCAACACACAGTAAATTGAATAAGAATCCGATTCTAAAAACGTAGTGGGAAGTTAATAGTTATTTATTGTAGTTATATACCTGTTCTTATTTGGTGCCACTTCAGCACGAGCCTGCGGACATCACACCTCTTAACTTCGAAGCAGGTATAACTTCATAGTTATTTTTATGTCTTCCTTATAAATAGATTTAGCTACTGTATTTTCTGCGTGTTGTGTGAGCCATAAAATAACTGCGTCAAATGCTGCCAACCGAATGAAAATCAGTTGATTCATTCAAAAGTTATTGCGGTTTGAAAATTCAAAAAATATTGTTCTATGAAACTTCTATCAAACTTTTGAGCTCGAAGAGCTCAAAAGCATAGAAAAGCTATCTCTTTGAGCTTGGAGAGCTCAAAATAACACATAATTTGTATTTTTGAGTTCGAAGAGCTCAAAAACATCATTAGTGCAATTTTATTCCGGCCTGATATGACCTGATATGTACATATTTAATTTTTTATGTTTCCTGATATGACCTGATGTAACCTTATAAAATTATCTATATATATATATATAGGAGCTATTCTATAGATAGATTGACTCATCGCGATATCTCTGGAACTATAAGACCTAGAGACTTGAAATTTGGTAGGAATATTACCTTTACCATGTAGAGGTCAGCTAATAACGGATTTTAAAAAATTCCTCTCCCAAAGGGGTTTGCGGGGGTGTTAACAATGAAAAATTCCCGTTTTTAAACTATATCCCAGATAGCAAAATAACGTATTAAGTTATTCCGAATGAGCTCAGATTTCTGATTTGGACGTCAGAGTCTACGTCTAAAAGACGTCTTTAAGACCTTCTGAAGAGGTCGAATGCGCCGCTTATTGTAGACTTTAAGAACTCATCAAAACGAGCTCTTAAAGAGCTCTTTTTTCTGAACTCGCACAAATGAATGATTTTTTATCTCTATACGCTATTATAATGATAACAATAATAAGAACACAACAAAAATAATATTAATAATAATAATAATAATAATAACAATAATAATAATAAAAGTAAATTATGAAAAATAATTCAGAGTTTCATGAAGCACCGATGCTGATTTCGAATGTTTATTATTTTAGTTAGACCTAATATTGTCGGTTTAAAGAGAGAAAGTGAAAATCGCAATTGCCGTAACTAAGATTCAAACCCGAGTCGCGCGCGTGCTAGATCGATACCTAACCCCCTACGCTGTTCAAACGATATGTCGTTACACATATCATTATTCTTATAAGCTAAGTTTATATAGTGATGAAATGTTGCGATCATTGTCTATATTATTTATTCTATTTGATACTGTGTATCGATAGAGAAAAAGTAACTTTTACGAATATTTATATACTAAAAAATATTCAAAAGTCTACCTGTAATATTTTTTTAAATAGTCTATATAAATTTTGTTTACTTTTCACAATATAAAATCTAATAGATAAATTAATGAATATTAGAAATTCAACAAAAATTAATAAGTATATAGTTATAAGATATCGTTAAATTCGAATAAAATGTTTAAAATTGATACTTGCAAAGTACTCCTTAAATGTAGAAAGTTCACATAATTTTTTCAGATTAGAATCCAATTTTATTATTTTATCTAAATTAGTTTGATTACGAACCAGATTTTAACATTATTGCCTATTACTTCATAATATAATTTAAAATTTTTGAAAAATTTAATTAACCTGGATTAAGAGAAATGAGTTAACCTATGCCAAGTGTATATCTATATATTAATCTATTCAAATTGTTTTAAATTATTTAATTTGAATTATTTTTAATCATTTTCAATTTAATTTCTCAATCAGGAAAGTAATAAATGAAAAATGAATAAGATTTTGACAGCTTTATATTAAAAAGAAATTTGTGTTTTTGTTTATAATGTCTATAAGCTCATTATACGCAACTCAAAAAGAAGTCCAAAAAAGGGACTCAGTTAGATGTCAGAAAATTGACTCCAAACTTATGAGTTCATTAAGAGCTCTTAGTTCTGACCTCGTAAAAAAGAGCTCCTTAAGACGTCACATTAGGACTTCTATAAGAAGTTTTTTAAAAGACTTTATACTGAAATCTTTCTGACTTGGATGCTGACTGGGTAGCTCCTATCGACTCCAAATTTGGTTGGAATCTTCTGTAAGAGATGTAGAAATAATCTATGAACGAACTTTACGATATTTCACCTCACAGAGGGTTGTGGGGGTGGGTATTAACAATGAAAATTTTTAATTTTCAAGCTATAGCTCCTGAAGACTCCAAACTTGGTAGGAATTTTCTATAAGTAATGTAAAAATAATTTATGAACGCATTTTACGATATCCCACCTCACAGGGGGTTGCGGGGCTGGGTATTTACAATGAAAATTTTCAATTTTCAAGCTATGACTCTTACAAATTCCAAATTTTGTAGGAAATTTCTGTCCGTGATGTAAAAATAATTTATGAACGAATTTTACGATATCCTACCTCAAAGAGGATTGCGGGGGCGTTAACAATAAAAAAACTCCCATTTTCAAACTGTAGCTCCCATAGACTCCAAATTAGGTAGGAATTTTTTGTAAGAGATGTAGAAATAGTATAGAAACAAATTTTACGATAGCTTACCTCACAGGGGTTTGCGGGGGTGGGTATTAACAATTAAAATTTTTAATTTCCAAGCTTAAAGCTCCTATAGACTTCAAATTTAGTAGGAATATTCTATATATGACATAAAAATAATCTAAGAACGGATTTTACAACGAATCACCTCCAATAAGGATCGCGGGAGGGGGTGTTGACAATAAAAAATGTTTCTAAAATATAGCCTCTAAAAACTCTAAATTTGGTAAAAGTCTTTTATTTCTCCTGTAGAGATCATATCAAAATAGATTTCAATAAAGTTTACTTCCGATAGGAATTGCGGGGGTGGGTGTTAATATCTAAAATTTTAATTTCCAAAATGTAACTTCGACAGACTTCAAATTTGGTGGGAATCTTCGTGTATGATATCAAGTTCAGCTAAGAATGAATTTTATCAAATTCCAACCCCAAAAGGATCTGCGAGGGCGTCAACAATGAAAATCTCTCTTTTCAAAACAATAGTTTCTATGGAATCGAAGTTTTGTTAGAATATTTTATTTATAATGTAAAAATCATCTCGAATAGAATCTTACGAAATTTCTCTCTCACATAGGAGTGCAAGAGTGATAGTTATCAAAAAATTCATATTCTTCAAATACAGTTCCTACAGATATAAAATTTGATAGAATCTCAAGAGAAACAGGTAATTCCAGGGATGGTTTCCAAGGCCAACGGATTATAGTACATTAAGATACGAGTGGCTTAAATGAGCGATTATGATACGGCGTGAAGTTAGCTAACACGCCGTGAATGATCGCTCATTTAAGCCACGAGTATCTTACACTATTTTGTAGCACCAGTGTCCTAAATTCGTCTTCAGTTTTATTCAAATTTAAATATAAAAATTAATTAAGGAAAGGCAAAAATAGTATATCATGCATAGCAGGACCGCAAGCATTCCAAATAAATAAAATTTAGAATGCTAAAATAAATAATTGCTTAAAAATAGTCTAATAGTATAATCTAATTGTAGTAATCGACAACGTCGCACGAGTTGCACATACTTTTTTTTATTACAAATGCGGCGATATATGAGGGCCCAAAATCAGGATCCAGGGGCAGAGCCCCGGCGGGGGGTTGGGGGGGGGGGCGGAGCCCCCCCAGTCCCAAAAAGCAAATGAAAAGTTAAAAAAAAAGAAACAAATATATATCAAATAATAAATCCAAAGTGATTAATATTAATTAACAAAAAATAAATTCACACATTGAAACAATCAATACATAAAATTAAATAACATTAAATTTAGCTGTCACTTTATAATTTTTTAATTTTCTTAAAAATGTTAATTTCCACTTTCTATTTATTATTAAAATCTTAACAAATATTTATCTTTCTTCTGATTGAACTTCAATGGTGAAATGGCAGTTTTGGAATACCATACATTGAGACTCTTCAAATTTTTTCACGCACAAACCTAAGTCTTGATCATAAAATACTGTAGAACAGATAAATGAATGAGGAGTTTCACAATCGTCGAATTGAGAAGTTTAATTTTTCTTTCTTGCAACAGTATTTTCTTGCAAAGTAGATTAAAATTTTTTTTGATGGCGTAATGTATCAACTTTAATTTCATCTGATGCTGATGAACAAGGTTGGTCAAAGTTTGATGAAACATTATCTTTGGGTTTGGACATTGAGACTGCTATTTTAATTAATTTTTCATTTAATACTGGTAAAACATTTGAAATTTTTGTAAAATTTTTTTTCGTCGAAACATCTGAATCGATTGATTTATTCAAAACGGTAATGTTTGTAATTACAGGAGATGGTTTAGTAGATGGAGGAGTGGATCCAACAGAATTTGTTTTTTTATTCAAAACAATTCCATCAGTGATCATTGAATGAGTACATTTTTTGTTGTTAACGGAATCGGCAATATAACCTTCAACTACTGTTGATGACTTCCAACCACCATATCTCTTCATCACTGTCATATCACCTCCAGCATCAGCTAATAATGTGGCAGATCTTCGACGGAAACTATGTCCTGTGTATTTCTTTGCATTTTCTAATTTTAAAAATTCAGCAATGGTTCTAAGAATTGAACCAAACTTGTTAATTCCTATGGGATGACAAGCACAGCGACCATTTTGGTAGTTCAAAAAAAATCTTTTTAAAGGTTTGGGTCCTAGCATCTGTTTTACAGGTTTGGGGCCTAGCATCCATATATTTTTTTGCGTAGTCGTAATATATACCATTAATGGTAAATGATCTTGGCTGATTATTTTTTTTTATCGGAACTTTAATAAATAAAGTGTTCTCATCAATTTTTTTGACATCTTCCAGTTTCATGTTCATGAATTCGCTTCTTCTTAAAGCACCAGAAATTCCAAATATTAAACAAACCTGCAACAGTAAGAATAAAATAAACAAATGTTTAGACTATACAGACATTTTCATACTAAACATATCAATAAATATTTAATTACCTTTGTAGCAACATATTTATTATCAGGGGCTTCATTTAGAAATTTTTCGATATTTTCTTTTGTAAAAACTTCAGATTTTTTAGCAACGTATTTACACATTTGTTTCTTCAGAAAAAACGTTACTTTTTTGTAATTACCAATATCAACATCATCAAATGCTTTGATAGTAGTTTTCAACATCGAATGAAAAGCCCATAAACTAGGAGGGGTATATTTTTGAGAAAGACTATCAAAGTAGACTACAATTACATCTTCAGCAAAAGAATTTGGCCTTTTTTTTTGCAGAGGAAGCAAGTCAGAGTGTCAGAGGAGAGGTAAATCCAGTAAGTGGTGTCATCAAAAGTTATCTGAACGGAGTTTGGTAACTTTTCCACATCGTCAGGATGGATGAACACTTGCCTTCGAAAACTCAGTATGTGGCTGACTCCAGGGTCTGGAATGCCTAGTCTTAGGAATGTGATTGGCGACATTGGTGTCACGTTTAATTCTAGTAGTTTTTCTTCCAAGATATAATGTGGTATAACAGGACATACATTTGACAGTATGATTCTTTTGGGTCTAGAGATTAATGGTCGAATAGGTAGTGTCTTACCGTTGATTTTAACTTCTTTGAATTTATCTATGAGGTCATCAGCTGTTTATTAGCTAGGTACACACACACACGGTTGTTAGATATTCTTGACATGAAGCGGATTAAAGGTGGGTCAATAAGACGAGTCAAAGCTCGTACGTATTCGGATATTTGGGATTCTTCAATAACATCAATGATAATTGCTTGATTTTTTTTTGGGAAAGTTGTCATTTACTGCAACACGAGCGTAGTTAAGCGAACTTTGATTCTTTGTAGGACCCATTGTTGGGCTGGGTGGGTCTCTGCGTACAGAGCCTTTAGAAGAAACAAAAACTTAATGGCACTTCAGCACAGTTTAACAACTTTGGAAAATCAGAAATAGAACAAACTTTCTATAATAATTAGGCACTCGTAATGAGAAGTGGGGACCGCACCAAAAACACGTCCGTATTCGTCGACTGTCGAGAGACAACTGATCATAAAAAAATTATTTCTACATAATTAAAAAATTAGGAAAACGGTTGACCCTGAAGGCCATCCCTGCAACTTCCCGCTAATTCCATACTTAGGCGCTTAAAATTGCACCAATGACGTTTTTGAGCTCTTCGAGCTCAAAAATACAATTTATGGGTTATTTTGAGCTTTCCGAGCTCAAAGAGATTGTTTTCCTATGCTTTTGAGCTCTTCGAGCTCAAAAGTCTGATAGGGATTTGATCACACTATTTTTTGAATTTTTAAACCGCAATAACTTTTGAATGAATAAACCGATTTTCACGCGGTTAGAAGCATTCGACGCAGTTTTTCAAGCTTCACAAAGAATCTTAAATTTTGAATTGATCGCGCTAGGAATTTTAGAGTTATTCCGAAAAAACACTTCTTTTGGTTTTCTATCGTTCACGATATCTCTCGAACGAATCAACCGATTTTGACCGGACTGGTGGCGATCGACGTGGTTTTTTGAGGTTAAAAGCTGATTAGTTTTTGGAATTGAACCTTTAAGCCGTTTAAAAGTTATTCCAAAAAAACCACATTTGAAAAAAATTTTTTTTTCAGTTTTTTGAAGATTTCTCAAAATCTATTGATCTGAATCGTTCCAAATAGTTTTCAAAATCTAAGTTTGGTCAAGCCCTTTCGAATGGCACCAACCGCGATGAAATCGGTCGAGCCGTTCAAAAGTTATAAGCGGTTCACATACTTTCACACACACACACACACACACACACACACACACACACACACACACACACACACACACACACACACACACACACACACACACACACACATACATACAGACACCGTGACAACCTCGCGGGGATAGTCAGGGAAGATTCCTGTGACCTTCAAACGTCGAGATCTGATGAAAACTCGATTTTTGCAAAACGGGGTGAAAACAATAACTTCCCGATTTTTGAAAATCTTCGATTTTCTTAGCGGGAATTTAAAAAATCTGGAAATCGGTTGACCGTGCAGGCTAACCCTAGAACTTCCTGCTAAGTTTGCATTTCAAGCACTTTAAAATGTGTTTTTTGATTAATATTTGAGCTTTTCAAGCTCAAAGCACAGTTTTTCACATTTTTATTATTTATTAATCAACGATAACTTTTGAATGTGTCGTTCGATTTTCTTTTTTAAAAAAGCATTCGACGCAGCTTTTAAAGCACAATAAAAAATGTACAGGTTCATATTGATTGGTTGAGAAATCTCGAAGATATCATAAAAAAATGCCGAAAAACAGAACTTTGCAACGATTCTAACCGGTAGATTTTGAGAAATCGCAAAAAAACTACAAAAAAAAATTTTTTTGAAAGTGGTTTTTTTGGAATAACTTTTAAACGGCTACCGATCAATTCCAAAAACTAATCAGCTCTTAACATAAAAAAACCACGTCAATCGCCGCCAGTCTGGTTAAAATCGGTTGATTCGTTCGTGAGTTATCGTTGACGAAAGAAAACCGAAAAAAGTGTTTTTTCGGAATTACTCCGAAATTTTCCGCTCTATCAATTTCAACCTGAAGATTTTTCATAAAGCTTAAAAAACTGCGTCGAATTCCACCAACCGCGTGAAAATCGGTTAATTCATTCAAAAGTTATTGCGATTTGAAAATTAAAAAAATAGTGTTTTATGAAACTTTTGAGCTCGAAGAGCTCAAAAACATACAAAAGCTATTTTTTTGAGCTCGGAGAGCTCAAAATAATACACAAATTGTATTAATGAGCTCAAAGAGCTCAAAAACTTCATAAGTGCAATTTCAAGCGTTTAGGTATAGAATTGGCGGGAAGTTGCAGGGATGGCCTTCAGGGTCAACCGTTTTCCTAATTTTTTAATTTTCAAACTGCTATAACTTTTGAATGAATTATCCGATTTTCACGCGGTTGGCGGCGATCGATGTAGTTTTTCAAGTTCTATAAATAATTTGAAACAAAAAAATTGATCTGATGGAACAATTCCGAGTTATTACAAAAAAATACTTTTTTCGATTTTTTTCGACAACGATATCTCACGAACGCATCAACTGATTCTGACGCGTTTGGTGGCGGTCGATGCGGGTTTTCAAAAAATAAGGGTAACATAAGAAATTGACTCTTGCATTTTTTTACCTAATAAACATTTGCAAAAAATAGTTAATTTTCATTAAAACACAATATTAAATATCATAAGTTATAGAAATAATAAACCGTCACACTTCATCACCTTATAAATTTAGTTTATGAGAATGATGAGATGTATTTCAATATATCGGTCGTACGGTGTAGAGGTTAGTTATCGGTCTGGCAAACGCGCGGCTCGCGTTCGAATTTCTTTATTTCTTTCTTTAATTTGCGAAAATTAGGTTTAAATTAAGAGTTAAGTGGTCTGAATTTGCGTTAGCTCTACATCAGAAATAAAATTTTAAAAATTTTTGAAAATTAACTATGGCTCAGCCCTGGAAACCGATCTTGGCCCAGTCATGACAATCAACCGTGGCCCCATGTTATCATTCCAGACTCCCCCCAAGGCTGGGCCAACTCTGGCTTACAAGCTTAGGCTAGAGTTTCACAGAGTTGGGCCAAGCCTGGGCCCGTTGTTCTTTCCTATATGGGTCAGTTTGGCAAAGACCTTTCGAATGACACCAACTGCGATCAAATCGGTCAAGCCGTTCAGAAGTTATAATGTTACACACACACACACACACACACACACACACACACACACACACACACACACACACACACACACACACACACACACACACACACACACACACACATATACGGACATCACCGCGGAAACATTCGGAGAGGCTTCCTAGGACCTCAAAACATCAACATTTGTTAAAAACTCGATTTTCGAAAAACGGTGTAAAACCAATAACTTCCCGATTTTTGAAAATTTTCAATTTTCTTAGCGGGAAGTTAAAAATTCATAGCTTGAATACAAGCTCGATTCCCTAGCTCAAATTTTCAGGGCTTCTTAGGAACATAATAAAGCAACATTCCTGAAAGTTTGAAAGAAATCGAAGTTCGGAAAAAAAAGTTTTAGCCATCTGAAAACTGCAATTTTAAAAAATTTGATTGGTTTCAGATGGCTATAACTTCACTCAATAGAAGCAATCAAGTAAAAATTGCATAGATTCTATTAAAGTATACCGCAATAGAAGACATTTTTCTTAAAAGTACAGAGTCTACTGAAAAGAATGTCGTTTGGTAGGAGGATTTAAGTTATATTGAAGCTGAGATATAAATTATTAAAAATCAGTGAAAAATCAACTCTTTAAAAAATTCAAAAAATTCTCTAGCGGCCAGATTTGATTATATCAGGCCAAAATTTTCAGGATCGTCTTTTTTTAAACACCTAAGTGCGCACACTTTCGTCGAGAATTAATGGATATGCCCATATATATATGTATATATATATATATATTGAAATTTAAATCGTTAAAATTTTCTTGAAGCCTTTAAGCGTTCAGATTAATATAAATATGATGGCACATTATTAACGCTTGCAGCGATCGGCACCATTTTTCTAAAAAATTGAAAAATGTAATTAAATTGTAAATATCGTTTGAAAATATGAAAGTTATATTCTTGTAGAAATCAAATAGAAAGATATATTAAAGGTAAGAAATGAAAGGTTTAAAACTAAATATCAACATTTATTTTTAGTAGATTTCATAGAAATCTAACTATTGCAATGGTCCTCATGACGGAACTTTTGAAAAATTTTGCTATATTCCGACTAAACTCGATGAGCTGAGCCAGAAAATACACATGGTTCAAAAGTTTATACATATGTATATATATTGGGGTGGGTCAAAAGAAAATTTTATTTTTTTTTTATTTCATACACTAAAACTTGTTGCTAGGCACCTTTAGAAAGTACTCACCCAGTATGGGCTCTTAATATTAATGGGAACATTATCCTCATCATAGTTTTCTATTTTCAACTTAGTTTGGTATTAAAATGGTCATATATCATCACCAATAGCTTGTTAAGCCCGTACCATCATCAATATTTGTAGCAAATTAAATGCTCTACAAAAATGGTCTCTTATACTTTTTCGATAAATCTTACCATTTAAAAGGTATTTAAGGTCAAAAATTGAAGAATTTAAAAAAAAAAAACTTTTTTTTCTGAATTTCGTTACTGACTGAGTAATAATTATTATCGAATAAGCTGCATTGATTCTTGTAGGAAATTTAACGCTCTACAAAAATGGTCTCTTATACTTTTTCGATTACTCGAACCATTTCGAAGATATTCCCATTCGAATTCCAATATGCACTGATATTTATAATTTTTTGATAATTATTTTCAATTTACACATTTAATTTATCAATTTTTAGATAATTCATGATTCAGAAAGTTTTTCATTCAAGAATTATTATTGGGTACATAACTAGAATAACAAATTCGGTTAAACAAAAATATATTAATTTTTTTAGATTTAGTTATCAAAATTGACTTTTATTACAGTTAGGGAATTTCGCTCGATGTTCTTTGACAACTTGCAGTAAATATTGAAACTGGTGTTCGTCTTTTGTCAAATACTGATTGTATTCAGATACCAACGCTACTCCACGCTCTGCAACGTCATTAACAACTTTCAATTGCTTGAAATATTCTTCATTTTCTTTATAACTCTCATCCGATGTCCATATCGAATTGTTCTGTAACTCAGAGTTGTCTCTTCCACTTTGATGCCAACACTTGACAGAACAGCAGTTATAATAAACATTGCATTTCTACTACTGACATTAGTTCTGTCAAGTGCAGCAATGAGCTGTGCAGTTAAGACATTAATTTTCGGTGTTTTTACTACCGGCATTGGAGGTTCATACGATAAATCCGAACCAAAATTAGTAGCTAAGCTTAATGATTGCTTCGACAACAATACTGACTTTTCACTGGCAATAATCGTGGGGCAAGATGATGAAGGTTGACTTGGACCTAAGAGAAAACAGATTTATTTTTTTTTTTAAATCTATCCAATACAATTACGAATTACAATGAAGAATTATCTCCTTTATAAAAAATTTGTCAGACTTACTGATTTCTTCTACTTCTATCAACTCTTCACTTATGGTAGGAGTTTGTATATTATGATGAATAAATTCTTTCCGAGTGTCGCTTTTTTGATTCAAATATATATCTTTGATACAGTCATCGAGCAACTTTAAAAACTTCTGATCAACTATATCGAATAAAATTTTCAGCTTATTCTGAAATACTGATTGTTTCTTTTTTTGTGCTGGTGATTTTTTACGTGTACAAGGTTTTTTTGTAAGCTTTTCCATTTGTCATGACATCGAATGATTCTTTGCACCACATTATTAGTACCAGAAGTCGGAATGTCATTTTTTTTCCATAACTGTATAACCTCATCAGCTACATTTTTAGCACTTTGTTTCACAGAATATTTAAGAAAATTCAGATGATGAAAAAAGACACACATAACCTCTTTCACTGTAGGTAATTTAAGTTCAAGAATTTTTGGCATCGGTTTGCCGATTAAAGGGATTTCTTTATTCATATTAGGTAAATATCAGGTAATTCACAATTATTGTAAATATATTAAATCATAGCTGTTAATTATTTAGTTATAGTTATATACAAGAAGACACAACTCAGAAGCTCCAAAGACTTTGTACACAATGTAGAAATATAAGAGAAAATATAGAAATGACATAAACCCACAGATGGCGCTAGTATGACAAGTAATAAATAACAGAACTACCAATATTTAAAACTAAATCCCCAGAAATAAAATATTTAATTATAAATTTTGTGGAAAAAAAAATTTTTGTTACATTTTAAATCAGCCTGTTGAGAAATATTGAATTACTATCCTTAATTGTGATAAGAGTAAAATTATTAAAAGAAAATATCGTTAGGGAATTGATTCAAAAGAAATATCTTTCCAAAAAAGGGTAAAATATAACTCGGAAACTGTCACTCTATCAAAATAAAATAAAATTATTATTAATATTGTCAAAATTGATAAATTAAACGTGTAAATTGAAAATAATTATCAAAAAATTATGAATATCAGTGCATATTGGAATTCAAATGGGAATATCTTCGAAATGGTTCGAGTAATCGAAAAAGTATAAGAGACCATTTTTGTAGAGCGTTAAATTTCCTACAAGAATCAATGCAGTTTATTCGATAATAATTATTACTTAGTCAGTAACAAAATTCAGAAAAAAAAGTTATGTTTTTTAAATTCTTCAATTTTTGATCTTAAATATCTTTTAAATGGTAAGATTTATCGAAAAAGTATAAGAGACCATTTTTGTAGAGCATTTAATTTGCTACAAATATTGATGATGGTATGGGCTTACCAAGCTATTGGTGATGATATATGACCATTTTAATACCAAACTAAGTTGAAAATAGAAAACTATGATGAGGATAATGTTCCCATTAATATTAAGAGCCCATACTGGGTGAGTACTTTCTAAAGGTGCCTAGCAACAAGTTTTTGTATATGAAATAAAAAAAAAAAAATAAAAGTTTCTTTTGACCCACCCCAATATATATACGATATAACGCGGCTTGTCACGACGATAGCGTCGCCAATTTACAACGGATCTTTACCAAACTCTACATACTTATTCTACAGATAGATACCGAAGTCAAGTTCGAAGAAGAGCTTAATCGGTCAAGTAATTTAGAAATGCCAGGATTTATAAATTTTTGAAATTATAAAAACTCATATTTCTTCACTTTCTATCTTAAATAACTTTGGAGTGGGATAATTTATTGAATCTCTGTAAATTTAATCTAAAAGCTCTTTAAATAAGCTTCAATTTGAGTACAATATCATATGTGTAGTCTCAAAATTATTTAGATATGCCATGATTTCAAAATTTTCAAAATCATAAAAATTTATATTTCTTCACATTCTTACTCGAATCCACAGATTCGGTAGAATCTGGCGCCAAGTTCCGTTCAAATCTGCTGTAAACGGAGCGCCAGACTACCGACTGTGTTTACTGTAAGCAGAACGGTATTTTGAGGTTGCAAAATTTTATTTAATTCTACGGTACTTTTTTTTCCTAAATTGTATATTATAACAGTAATTCATACTTTATTTGACTGTTATTAATTAATTATATTCACTTATAACAATTAATCTACTTGAAATTATTAAATTTAATCAGCACAAACTATAGCAACGCAAAAATTTCGATCCTGACTTTTTTTTCGATGGGCAAAGTGATCTGCCACAGACTAAATAATTCGAGAATGCATAGTAATCCTTCATTAGATGGGAAACTACAGTTAAAAATAGATATTTCACAGCTTGCATCTACACCCGCCAGGGTGCGCTGGAATTATTTTTACATAAACTGTAGTTTCAAGGGGATAGTTTGCTATAAAAAATGCAACCAACGCGAGATTTAAGTTGGTACCAATTGTAAATTTATATTATAATTACAAAAAATACTAAAATCCGAACAAAAACAGTTTCACTGTAAAAAAATCGCGCCAAGTCCACGTTCATAAGACTATTAAGAGAAAAAAATTTGTTTTTTTCTTTACAAAAATATATAAAATAAAAAAATTAAAAAATCCAAGTAACCGATATGATTGTTTATGATTTTCGGAAATTAAAAAAAATTTTGTTATAAATTTAAAAATTAAGAAAAAAATTTTGGAACGTACTTGGTGTGCGTCATTGTGTATTTCAATTTTTTTAAATTTTGCAACCGCGCACACTAAATACGTTCTAAAATTTTTTTCTTAATTTTTAAATAGTCTTTAAATTTCTTAATAGTCTTATGAACGTGGACTTGGCGCGATTTTTTTACAGTGAAACTGTTTTTGTTCGGATAACTTTTGAATGGGATAACTTATTGAATCTCTGTAAATTGAATCTGAAAGCTCTTTAAATAAGCTTCAATTTGAGTATCATATCATATCTGTAGTCCTAAAATTATGTCTTATTCCGCTATACTAATTATGAAATTTGCTATTGCATTCGTTATATAAAATTTTTAATTTAATTTTTTTCAATAGAACACTATCATTGTAATGATTACAATAAAAATCATACGTTAAAATTCAATTGTAATTTTGATTGATAAGTAATAAAATGAAATCTACTTCCATTTCGGCTGCCGAATGGTCTTTTTTTATTTTTAAATCTGCCGTTTTTACAAAGCAAATTTTTTGATATCGTGAACAATAATTTTAGAGTATTTTTCGAAAAATAAATAGTTAGTTTTTCCAATGCAGCCTAAAGAATATACATTTTTTATAATTATTGATAACTTATATTTTTGTGTCAACAATTATATTTTTGTTTTAATAGCATTTAGAGTTATTCTTTTTCTATATATATAGATTTTTTTTTCAATACGAGTACGAGTATTCTTTAGCTCGGAAAACTTAAGGTAGTACTACTGTTACCACAAGAGTCAAATCCCAAAACTTAACCTTATTTGGTTAACGTAGTAGATTTCCCTATACTAAATCACGTTGGAGAAAGAGAGACAGAGACAAATTTTGAATGTTTTTTTATTAATAAATATTTTCATATGCTCGGAAACCATACTGATTGTTATTAGATATGTTCTAGATGTTATTTTCTCTCGTTGTCTCAATTTTTATAAGAATCTGAACGTCCAGTTTTGTGAAATAAAATAAAGTCTGTAATTTTCCATAAGGATCAATGGTAAAGGCAAAAATATGTAAATATTAATATCTTTTTTTCAGGACTCGCCAGGCTTCCAAAAATTTTACTGCTTAATTATGATATTATAAAGTACCAATATGCCAAATTTAATTAAATTCTGAACACAAATTCTAAAACCGGTAGTACTACCTTAAATATCGCATAGACAAAGTTTTTTTAAACTTGAAATGTTTCAGCGATTATGTATACGAACTTTTTCCGTTTGGGAAGCTGTTGAAAGTTTAAGATTTGACCTGTAGCATCAACCATTTTCTAGTTTTTTTATGCAAAAATTAATAAAAGAAAATTTAATTTCATTTAATATAAATAAATAATCTTCTGTTGATTTTTTTTCGATTCTTAATGAAATTTTAAATTTATTCATTAAATTACTTTTTATTAGCACTTGAAGTAAGTCACAGGAAAAATATTTTGATTACTACAAGAAAATGAGAATGTAATGCCTATAAATGTTGAAATAAATACGCTTGATTGATTTAAAATCGTGAAAATCAAATTGAGGATCTCATCCTTGTCTTGATTGTAAGTTTATATTACAGAAGTTAATTACTTAGTTGATCAGCTCATAGAATATTGTATTCTTTAAGAAAACATGTATATATATATATATATATATATATATATATATATATATATATATATATATATATATATATATATATATATATATTTATATTAAACTTTAAACCACGAAAATTCTTCCACATTTACTTATGAATATGTTCTAAAACATATTCAGCAATAATATATAAATTTACAAGCTCCGATGCTTACTGAAAACTAGTTTTGAAAATATTATCGAAATACATAATTTTACATAATTATCAATTTTATGTTTGGTAAGCTCAAAAATTTAAATTGCTATTGAAAAGAATAAAAATATTTCATCAGCATGATAATAAAAACGTTGAAAATACACAAAGCAGTAGTTTTTTAATTCAATATGTAATATATTATTAAACTTAAAGTTCATGTGCATTTGTTGTAATTTTTTCTGTTCATCTATTCCATCTTTTTTCATCAGATTTTATACGATAATTAAATACCTTATTATAATACCTTTCCTATAAAAGTTTTATAAAACTTCAATGTTTATTGAAATTAATTTATAACACAATAATTAAACCACAATATTTAAATCACTATTATTGTTATCATACTTAACAATAGTTAAATCACTATTATTGTTATCATACTTTTCTTGCAGAACCATTTTTAAGCCTTTTTTCCTACGTTTTTTTGCTACATTTCAATTATTTTGCAATCCAACGTTCGTTATCCATACATTCAAGCTAAAAAAAATTCGTGAAATGTGAAAAACTTAAAGCAGAACTTCTGTGACAGACAGACGAATATTCTCATCATTCTAAATAACTCTTCTACTTGTTCCGCTTGTGAGGGTTGACGCTACAAAACTGAATTTGTCATTCACATCTAATGCTTTTTTTTTTCATCAAAGTAAAATTAATCTGAAAAAATTTATGATTGTGATATAAAACTTCAAACTTTGGCGAAAAAAAAATCAATGTTGTATGAAACACAATGGATATTCCAACTCAAAAGCTCCTGTTTATAAAATATTCCAACAATTATGCAATTTAGCAATTAAAATGGTTAAGAATCGTACAAGCAGAACTTACCGACTATGATGAGATAGTTGATCAGCATCTTTAAATTGGTCATCTCTTCAGTGCCGTGCCGACCTTAAATTCACTAGGTCCATATCAGTATTATAGAAAACATAAGTATAAAATCTAAGTTAGACCTTCCACCTAGGATTAAAATTCTTGACAATTTTGAGTATAGAAAATAGAAAAATTAAGCGATATATTAATTTTAATTGTTTTGAGTAAAAAAAAAAAACGTCACAAGTATCCTCGTTTATGTCTATTGCCTCCCGGCACTCACGGGCGATGACTGCTTGCACTTACAAAACCTGGACGAGCTTGCGCAGCCGCTGAACCTACCACTACTATCATCCCCTATTGCTAAGAGTACGTAGCTCTTCTTACACTCTGGAAAAGTGGGATATCGAATATAGAAGCTAAAAGGTAAGCAGGTGATACTAGGCAACGAGATAAAAAAGAAAAAGTAAAAAATTAGGGACCAGAGAAAACTTAATTCAAAAAAGTATTTAATTTTTTTCTACTAGAGAAAGATTAATTAGTTTTTTTAAATAAAAGTTTTGGTTAATTCATAAATTAGTGTGTTTTACCACCATTTCTTGAATAGTATGATGATAACTTTATGGGTATTAAAATTAGTATTACAATATTTCTAATTTTTTCACATTGATAAACTGATGAACCTGTTGTACGACTCATGGTGAAATGAACTCAAAGGCTTCTATAGGTACAGTAATTGATGATAAACAACGCGGAAAAGATTCACCTAAAAGAAATAAATGGATTGAATTTGATCACTTGAAATATGAATTGAAAATGTACGTTGATAAAAAAATTAACTTAATTCAAGGAAAAATTTTTTGGTTGATTCCGAGATTTATATTACTCGATGAACCAGGTGAAATTCTAAAAATTAATCACTATAAAAGTATCAAAATCATGTGGAGTAAATGGCAAAAACATCCATCAATTTTATTTTTATTAAAATAACTTCAACTGTACTTAAAATCACTTGATTAATTTACTTTAAAACCTTATCAATCTAGATAGATTTTTCCAAAAATCATAGAAGTTGCTATTTGAAATAGAATATGGAGATTGGAGATTAAATGAGAATTCGAACTTGAAAAATTTTACAAAAACCAATCGCTTCTCAAATTTTTAAAAATTTCATTTTTTTTTTTTTTAAATAGAAAGTTACAAAAATTTTTAATATATTTAGAACAGTAAATTGCGATGGAAAGAATCGTAATGTTAATATTTAGAGCAGCTTATTAGAAAAGTATTTTTCCAGAGTACTTGATAATCTTTTTTTTCAGTATCGGAAATAAAAACAAAATAAACTCCGATATATATTATCGTTGTACTGCTTCAGATATCTTCGCAAGCATGCGCACAATGGATAGTATGGAAACGCGTATAAAATAAACAAAGAAGCAAATATTAATATTCATCCCTACAGACTAAACTTGGAGTAGCGGAAAATTCTAATTTTACAAGCTATACGAAAAATTCAACGAAATTACAATAATACGATGTCTTATCTACACTAATATTATAAAGAGGAAAGATTTGATTGTTTGTTTGTTTGTTTGCATTGAATAGGCTCTGAAACTACTGAACCGATTTGAAAAATTATTTCGCTGTTGGGAAGCTACACTATCCCCGGGTGACATAGGCTATCTTATATTATGAATAATTTGAAAATTTTTGTTAAATACCCGTGCAAAACCGGGGTGGACTGCTCAAATATAGATCAAATATAAAATATCAGTTATAGAATAGTTTTTCCTTTTTAACTTTCCGCTAAGAAAATTAAAAATTTTCAAAAAAATAGGGAAGTTATTGGTTTCACCCCGGTTTTCGAAAATCGACTTTTCATCAGATCTCGACGTTTTAAGGTCCTAGGAAGCTATTCTGACCAATTTTACGATGACGTCAGTATGTATGTACGTATGTATGCATGTATGTATGTATATATGTATGTTTTTTTTTTTTTATAGAGGAGGTTCTTACGTCCGGATGTTAATGGCGTAACAATTGTAGCAGTTTTTTAAATTTGAGACTAATCACTTAAGATTATATGTCTCGGCAGGCGGGAACCGCGCCTATGAGTAATCGTATGTCAAGACCTCACGAATTTACGCAAATTTAAAATGATTAAACTTTATATAAACACATGGAATAGGAAAATAAATTAGACTTAGATTGCTACTTGAGTCAGGTCAGGCACAAATGAGCGACGGAAGATACTGCGTATACGATAAAAGAAATACGAATGGAATATACCTTTCAATTGCCGATTACAACACCGATGGAGATTCCCTCGTAGTGAATTAGCTGGATGGATTTCTTTCAAATAGAATTATAATTTATACTTAATAATAATTACGTATTAAATTGAAATTTTAGGTTTCGAAATAAAGAATATGGGCTAATGATTACCTTTTTATTTCACTCGATATATATATTTAAACGATATAATTATGTTTGATGATTACACTAATAATAATAAATTTACTGGTCGATTGTGACTGATTAAAATATTATTTAAGCAATTTTTCTTTAGGTTAGAGCAAGGTAACTCGTGGAAATTTCCTTTTTCCTTCTTATCGAATATTATTACTGAGTAAGAGAGTAAGCAATAGAATGTGCAATCGTTAATGATTTTTACTGAACTAAACCGATTAATTGACCGTTGCGCTTTTTTTATAACCTCAGTTTTTCTGTTTCTGTCCTTTTTCTCGCTTAAAGGCGATTTCTTTCCCTCCCGAAATTAAATTGTTATGTATCTATTTATTATTTGTCTTCTTTTTCGTTTATTTTATTTAGTTGTTGATTAGAATGTCGATATATTTTAAAATAATCCGAATACAGAAATATTACGGACCTTTGGTGACCCTATCGTTAGATAACGGGCGAAGCGACATATTCTCAGTTTTTCTTATAAAAAAAAATATAGCTATTAGTGGATAAACCTTTTTATCTACTGACATGGTTGGATATAGATTTAATATTTTTCTATTGAATCTCGAATTTTCATAATTAAAACACCGTAAACAAAGTTTCTGATTTTAAATAATTTTTAATGAACAAAGAAAAAAGAAATAAATAACACCCGCAATATAATTACTGATAATGTCTAGGTAACTGTATTAATTTAAAAACCTTTTGGAACGAATAATTTTCGTCAAGAAAAATGAATAAAATAATAAGAAAAGAAAAATCGGAAATCAACTTTTAGATATACGTTGAGTAAACCGTGTCGAAATTAAGATTTTACTAGATAAAATGATTTTATTAAAAGAAATCGAAATTTAAATAAACCGTGTTGAAATTATAACATTTACTAGATAAAATAATTTTATTGAACAACGAACTGAACAAAATAAACTGAGATTTAAATATAACGTTGAACAAACCGTGTTAAAATTGAATTTTTACTGAATTACGAGCAAGCCCTCCCGGATTGAAAATTTTGACCGCGCCCATGTCCGAGATGCCCCTCTAGGATTACTGAGTACAGTACGGCCGAACGAAACCTAACGGTTTAAAAATTGTTACTGCGCCCATTGTTCGCGGTTGGAGCTTTTATATGTTTCTAAATAGGTCATCTGAGTCCATAAATTATTTCTTAATGGTCATAGGGGAAACAGGTTTGGTTTAAGGGTTTCCCTTAACTGTTAAATTAATTAATTATAGCCATTGTGTGCAGGATGTTTCAAAATGGATTTTGACAAAATCCTGTATTTTAGGGTTAATTAGGTTGCTCAGTATTAATTAATAAAGGTGTATTGGATTGACTGCGTATGCGTAGAACAGATGTTACTAGGTGGATTTTCAGTAGGTTCTAGGACGAATTTTTCTTTTTTTCTTTGGTGGTATTTAATCGCCATAAGTTGGAGTATCTTTTGGTTAAATTTCAGGTCATTTGGACAGGTGGTTCAGCCAAAACGATGACAGCTGACAGGTTTATGACCACTCGCGCGGGGTCCCCGAAGAGTCCATAGTTCCCACCTAATCTTGACTAATACTAATACTTGTTCGGTGAACAAGGCCCAGTAGCGATTAACTCGCTTCTGGGGGACTCCCAAATTCAAGAGACGCACCTGTCCACCGCTAGTTCCCGCAAAAATCGAACCGCCAATAGAAAATCAGCTTCTCGATCACGCCATGAATCGACCGCTTTATTGGCTGATCGCTCCCGCTAGACATGCGCAATAGCCTTCTTCCCCAACTCAACGAGGAAGAAGACGGACTATTGTTATTATCTTTCGCTTCTACGCTTTCGCTGCATCAAGTCGCCATTAGTTTTTCTTTACTTTCGCTTTTCGTTAATAAACCGCATTTCGCTTATTTAATAATTTAATTGTTAATAATTCGCTTTAGTTTGTTTCAGATAAGTTGTGTTATTTGTGCATTTTTTTCACCGCTTTTTTAGTGCCGACAAAGTGTTCAACCACGTGTCAACCGGCTTCGCTTTTGCTAACCACGCTGTAATTTATAAATCCGCTTTTATCTTAACAATCCGCTATTGAACATATTAAATATTGAGTGTATTTAATGTAAATAAATTCCTAGTGTTATTTTTGATAATAATTTACGCGTTTTAATTGAGATATCCAGACCTAAACCTGATCCCCGCTTTTCCGCTCTTTCAGTAATTATTCAATACTAAATACCGAGAGTAGGCAGTAAGCGAGTGTGAGAGACGTATTAGTGTATACTGATTTTCAATACTTTGATGATTTTAATTTTATTAAATTCATAATACATCTCCCATTTTAAAATAAAGGTAAAAGTGAAAAAAAAAGGTCTATTCACGAGTTACACGGGGCCGTAACAAGGTAAAATACATTTACGTATGCCAGGACTTGGTGTTGGTGCCAGGAGTAGGTGTTTCCCTGAGTATGTCGGACTCAGAAGTCAATATTATTTTGCAACAATACCGACTAAACATCCTCCTCTCTCCTTTCCCCATAGATGTTACAGGGAAGACTGGATCGGGACCGCGTTAGCATTACTTCGATCCAGTTCATGTTGTGTCTCACGACACCTACTTCTTGTTACTACTGATTTCTAATCCTTTTTTGTGATTTTTTCTTTTAAAAGGCGCTGCACGTAGGCTACGACAGCTGACCAGTTTTCTTCTTTATTGATCATGCAGGTTACCAAGCTCTCACTGGAGAGCGTTATGCCTATTGTTTCTTCGGTGCTGATTCTGTTATCCTTCCACGGATCACACTCGAAAAACGCGTGGTCGGCGTTTTCAATTTTGTCTGGCCAGTATTTGCACGTTGGTGTGCTGTGCAAACCCATCTTGAAAAGATAGGCATTGAACTGCTCATGTCCCGTCAATAGCTGGGTCAGGAAGAAGTCCGTGTCCCCGTGCTTCCGAGAAAGCCAGACGTTGATGTTTGGGATCAGACGCCGTCCATCTGCCCGTCTCTCCCGATGTCCATCGGTCCTGACACTGTTGCTGCGTTTCCGCCTTTATCCTCGTTCTTGCGTCCTTCATGTTTTCGTCACTATTTTTAGCGTCATAGAGTTTTGCTCTTTCGAACGCTAATAGGTCGATGGGCGCGGCTCCCGCAATGACCAATAAAGCCGTTTCGGAAACTGTGCAGTAGGCGCAGGCAACCCTGAGAGCGCCTCGCCGCTGTACTGCTGCTATCTTTTGCCGGTAGGTCTTCTGCTTTAATATGTCTGCCCGTATCTCTGCTCCATAAAGCAGTACCGAGTGGACTGCTTCTAGAAGAACTCTTCTCTTTTTTGTTCTTGGTCCCATGGTGTTGGTCATAATTCGTGCTAGGCTAGACACCGTCTTGCTGGCTTTCTTGCATGCACTGTCGAGGTGTTCGCGAAAAGATAGTTTCTCGTCTATCATTACCCCCAGATAGCGCAGAGTCGTTGTTGACGTCAGTGTTGTTCCTCCCATGTCAGAAGCGAATGGTTTTGGGAACCATTTTTGACGTGTCAAAACGACCATCTCGGTTTTCTGTTTGGCGAGTTTCACGTGATGCTTATCAAGCCAAGTCTCGACAGCGTCAATGGTTTCCCGAACTAGCAGTTCGGCCTCTTCTACGCTGTCTACCACTATAGTGGCAGCAACGTCGTCTGCAAAGCCTGTTAGCTCTACTTGCTCTGGCAACGGGAATTCAAGAAGCTCGTCGTAGTCTGCGTTCCATAGATCGGGCCCTATTATTGAGCCTTGCGGTACGCCAGCCGTTATGGCGTATTCTTGTAGGCCTTCAGTAGTTTCCACTAATAGCTTCCTATCGTCAAGGTAGTTGTTGACTAGTGCCAGATTCTCTGGCTCTGCGTCAAACTTGTGCTTCAGAGCGTCTAAAATGTCTCCCCAGTTTGCGCTGTTAAATGCGTTTTTGACATCTAGCGTGAGGAGAAGGCATACTTTACGAGCTTTGAGGCTACCAGACCATGCTTTTGTTGCTGTCTTTATGACTTTCTCAATCGTTCCGACTGTCGAACGACCTTTCCGGAAGCCATGCTGGTTGGTGTCAAACCCTCCAGCACGGTCTATGTCGTTTCGGAGTCTCCCTTGTATGAGCTTCTCGAGCAGTTTTCCAGCAATTTCTAGCATACAGAATGATCTAAACGACGAAGGTGTTATGGGGGTTCCCTTATCTTTGTCTAACAGAACCAATCTCTAACGCTTCTAAACCGCGGGAAACGTGCCAGTTGCCAAGCATGCGTTGTAGGTGTTCAAAAGTATGTCTGGGTATTTCAGGGCTACAATCTTGATCACCGATGCCGGGATGCCATCAGGTCCAGGTGCTTTTCCTATTTTGAGTGATTTGGCCGCGTCTTGTAGTTCCTTAGTTGTGAAGGGTGTTACTTCGCTGTTTTTTGCGTAGTGCTTCTTCTCCCGCGGCAGGTGTTTGGGGAAAAGCTCCGCTACAATGTTGTCCATTAAGGCAGGAGACTTCGGCGCTTCTGGTGAAGCCTTTCCAAGTCGCTTGGTGACAATTTGGAAGGCTTTACCCCAGATGTCCTTGTCGAGATCATTACAGATCTCTTTCCACAACATCGCTTTTCTTGCTTTAATGGCTCGGTTTAGCGTCTTTTTGGCCTGCTTGTACTCTTTTGAATACAAGTACTGGCTTGGGGAGCGTTTCGCGGCTCTCGTTGCGCGTCGACGTAGCTGATGGCATATTTTGCGAAGTTCTGCTATGTCTGTTGACCACTAGTACGCTGGCCTGTGGAAACTCTGATTTTTTAGCCGCGGCATAGAAGCATCATATGCAGCAGCAACTTCCTTCATCGTATTTAGCACTGCTTTTTCCGTCTCGCTGCAGGTATCCGGAGTTGGGTTGTTCTGAAGGATAGACCAGCTTCGAGCAAGTGAAGCTCGCAATGCCTCTGGATCAAGCCGCTTGGCATTCCACTTCCGCTTCGAAAGGTCGCGTTGTGAAACCGGAGCAGATGCCAATCCAAAGTTGAATGTCACGAACTGGTGATCACTGCTACTGTATTCTTCGGATACAGTCCAGTCTTCGATCATGTTGGCAGTGCTTGGAGTCACCAACGAAATGTCGAGGATGGATTCTTGGTACCCTGGTCTTCTAAAGGTCGTGGTGCTCCCGGTGTTCAGTACTATGAGGTCGAGTCTAGCCGCGACGTCAGCGACCTCGTTACCTCTGGTGTCGGAGAAGGCAGCGCCCCACTCAGCCGATTTAGTGTTGAAGTCTCCGGCTACGATGACTTCGCCGTCGAACTTAGTGACCGTATCTTTTATATTTGCCAGTTTCTGTCGGAACCCACTAATCCTTTCGTTAGGTGAGAGATAGACGCTCATGAAGTAGGTTGTGGGGGTTTGAATCCAGACAAAACTACTCTACTTCCACTGTTATTGACGGTAACGTTCTTTGTGTTCACAATCCAGATTGCTGCCGTGCCAGTTATGTCTGCAAACCATGTTTTACCTTCGATGTTTCGATATTGCTCGCAGATAAAGCAGACGTCGATTTTATCTTCAAAGACACGCTGGCGCAGTAGGTTTTGCGCCAAGGCGCACTTATTCAGGTTGCCTTGAAGTTTGCGTGTCATTTCTGCCCTCTCGTGGCTTCTGCAAGTGCTGTGCGAAATGCCTTGCAAGCTCCAGTGCCAGAAATATGGCATAGACCATCCTGGGCATGTTTGCCCGAAGCACAAAGGAAGCATTTTGGATTCTCCGTGCAGCTTACGGCCTTGTGGTTCTCTCCGCCACATTTGTAGCAGCAACTGCTTTTGTCTGATCCCGTATACTGACGTGTTTGGTGTCCAAAGCCAAGACATTTAAAACAGCGTGTTACTTTTATAACTGGGCGTATATGACAGTTCACCCAACCGATCATTATACGGGCCTTGTCAAGGGCCTTAATTGCACTGGCCTTGTCTACTTCGCAGAAGGCTGCCCGATTGCCTCGTGGTGTGGGTTTTGTCAAATTTACTCGTTTGACCTCCAGGCTGTCAGTGAATTCACGTTTGAGTGCTTCATGGACTTCGCTCTCGGTAGAGATTTCATCCAAGTCGAGGATCTCGATCGTTGTTGTTGGTGTTAGCGTCTTGACCGTGCCGATGTTTACAGTGGCTGACTTTACTGCATCGGTGAAAGCCTTGCTGTCTTCGGTCTTTCGAGCCATTTTAAGGAGAACGCCTCCGTGTTTCGTCTTTTTAATAGACTTTATGTCTACACCCGTCTCGACAGGGCTTACCTTGGCCTTGATTTCCTTGAGGAGATCGGCGTATGTTCGCCCTTCAGCTTGTTGGACAAGCACAGCTTTAGTTCTTGTCTTCTTCCTCCTCGGTTTCTTGGAGCCACCATTGCTTAGCTGGTTTTGGGCTGTAGCAGATTGAGCCGCTGGCTCCTGTTCTCTTTCCTTCTTTTTCTTTTGCCAAGTCACTTTAGTCCAGGTATCTTCCCGGGCTGTCGTTTTCTGCGCTGGCTTGTCATTTACTGAGGAAGGGCTGGGCGTGGACAGCAGCCTCTTCTTGTTGTTTTTCTCTCCTTGCTGTTGTGGTTTCTCAGGCGTGACTGAAGGTGGCTGTGCTTTTGTAGTCATCTACGGAGATGTTTGCGTGGTTATCGCCGACGTCTTTGGTGATTTGTTGGCCAGCCTATAAGCCGTGGCAATGGACTTAACCAATTTTCTGATTTCATGGTGGAGATTTCTTTTGTCCTTAATGAAATCAGCTAACTCTTCGATCTTGCTGCCGAGTCGTTCCATTGGTGATTTTTGGCCGGTGACGGTCGGTAGAGAGTTGATCCTTTCTTGGTGAGCATGAGTATTGATGTGAGCAATAGGCCCTCCACTCACTTTAGAAACGTTGCTCGGCTGTACGACTTTTTCCATCTGAGCTGTTGTGTTACTCCCTGTAGCACTATTAGACAGCGGAGCCATGGGGTCCACCCTGCTGTCCAAACGGTCGCTTGATGACGACGAGTTCAGGCCCGTTTGCACGCCTTCCCTCGCCGGCACTGAGGTATCCCTACCCTGTGCGGTAAACGATGTTTAAAAGTTCTGTGACATTTCCATATCGTTTTGTTTTGCTGGGTTTGGTCCACCCCGAGTATTTTATTTCCTCGGTACCTGACATATCTGCCGGGCATTCCCCTATCCGCCACCTAGGGAGGCGCCCGATGCGAGTCCCAGCAGCCTGACACGGGATATGTGTGTATGTATGTATGCATGTATTGTGACGTTATTTTATCGACCGGGGTCTATTTAAAATGAGCGTCACTAGCGCCAACGGATTTTTGTGATTTTAAGTCGATATTTCAAGGCCAAAATTTTATAGAAAATAATTGTGAGGATTAAAAATTAGAGTTTAGTGAACAGAGTCTGAGTGTAGATGCCGAGTAACGAGGAGCTACAGTTTTAGTGTGAATTTAGAGAGTTGAAGTTGCAGTTGAGATTTTGAGATTTTTAAAATTAGAGTCAGTTTTAGAGTCAAGTTTTTGGAAAATATTGAGGTCGAGTCATTTAAGGGTTTTATTGAGTTATTTTGAGTTTTGAATTTTAAGTTTTGGGTTTTGAGGCTGCAGAGTACGTGGGTAAGTCAGCGTTACCGTGAAGCGGGACTATAAGTCACCCGGTTTCGTTTTGATGTTAGACGCCAGTCTAACCCTTTGAGACTTCCAGGTGGAATGCCTAGGTCTGGCTGAGATGCCAGCGCTCCGATGTAGAGGAACATGACAAAAGCATATGAGATCAGTTTAAGTTACGTTTACGTTTACATTTTTCGTTAAGTTTTAGTTAAGGTTTAAGTTACGTTTTTGCTATTTTGATTTTTGAGTTTAAGTTACGTTTTGAGTTACGTTTTTGGTTTTGATCCCAGCCGTAGTCAGTTCCTGAAGAGCATCCACCAAAGGAATATCTGTACTCAGAGCTTTAGTTGTTTGATAAAGGGATTAAAATATTAATGGGGATTAATTGCATATAGAAATTTTAGTTTGTGAGTGAGTCACGTTTAAGTCAGTTGAGTTTGGGATTTCGTTAAGAACAGTTGAGTTTGAGGTGTCGTTAGAAACAGTTGAGTTTTAGATTTCGTTAAGTACAGTTGTTTTGTAGAGTTGCCTCTGATCACTTCCGGTGATCAGACGTGCATACCAGTGCAGCTACCGGTTAAGATTTTAGTCTTTTGCGTTTTAGTTTGAGCTACAGAAATGAATAAAGTTATGAAGTTTATTTGAATTATTATAAAAGTTACTCAGCATCGACATTGTTTGTATCAGGTATGAGTTTATTTTATTTATCATAATTTGAGTGTTAATAATTGAGTTTTTGGTCTTGAGATATTAGATAGTCTCGTTTATGATAAATTTTGTATTTAGAGTTTTGTTGACAGATTTAGTTGAGATTGTTATTCGAGTCACTAAGATTTATTTATTTATTTGTTTTATTTTATGAAAGTTAGTGTCTGTAACTTGACTATAGCGTTGATTATTGTTAGCTGTATCGTTCTAGTAATTTTATAGTGATTTGAGATCAAGTTTGTTTATTAAGTTTACGGTTTATTGAATAAATAAGGATTTTGTTTTAAGCATAAATTTTTGGTGTTCCGAATAGAATTATTACAATTATGGATCCTCTCTACCCGAACCACCCCCTCTCTCCACAAACCAGCACACTGAGTGACCCCGAAGTATTCCGTCGTCTTTCCAGTTTTTGGTTCTTTGGTCTTTATTTTGTTAAGTTTTCTGTATTTTCGATTAAGTTTACGTTTTGGCTAGTTTTGATAATTTCTAGCAAATAAAAATCATCTAATTCCGTTTGAGTTTAAGTTCGAGTTCTGATTTCGTTTTAGTTTTAGTTTAAGTTTGGCTAGTTTGAGAATTCCTAGCGAATAAAAATTCTTCGAGTTAAGTTTTCACTGGTTTGGTAATTCCAGTGATTAAAAATTACCTGGCGCCCTAACTTTATTGAGACCAGAGACCAAGAATCGGGAAGATAACGAAGTATAACCCAGATTTTATTTTTAGAATTAAGTTTAGTTAAGTTCCCGTATACCCCCCTCCCCCTGAAAATTTGGTTATAGTATGTATGTATGTATGTATGTATGTATGTATATACAATCGCGTGCATTAATTCGGGTAGGTTTCTACTATGTTTACAGTTTTTTCGCCACTTCTAAATTTGGCCGTTTCTAAACTCTACACTTTGAAATATGTAAATTTAGCCGTCTGTAAGTTCAGCGAAACGTAAATAACGATAGTACTAAAATGAGAAAAACATAAATAATTTCAAAAATAATTAATGCTCATAATGAAATATAACGAAAGAAAAAATGTCCATGTAAAAAAAAAAAAAAATTCCTAAATAAAGCCGTTTGTAAGGGAGCATCCATAAACCACGTTGCCTTATCGAGAGGGGAGAGGGATAAGTTTGAATACTACGCTGAGCTACGTAACGGGGGGAGGAGGTAAAAGCAAAGCTCCGTAGTTTTCTTCAAATGAGAATTATTTTGTGAAATAAATTTATAACTGTTTAATAATTTTATTTGAAATACGGATGCTAATTTTTTTCTAAGGAATTGTAAATAAAATGTTTGCAAAAATAATGAACTATTTATAAATTCATATTTTTGAGAGAAGTACATTTATTAACAGCTAAATGATCTCTAAAAATAGTTAACAACTATTCATTAAAAGTCAATAAATTGTATTTAATAAATGATTTATTAAATGTTATTAAATCCTATGATATTTTAAGCAATCATTCATCAAAAAGGCTTAATAAAGTTGTATAAAATATTAATAAATAATTTTATCAATGCATTTATTTATTTATTTTTAATTTCCGGAGAATTTTATATGTTAACGCAATTTTTTTATGATATTGCTTCAAAATAAACTTTTTTCTAATTAATGTAAAGTAGAAAGCACATGGAGAGAAAAATATCGTTAGAATGAGGATACGTATCGTTATTCTGACTATGCGCCGTATATTCATTTTTTTTAGAGAAACGCTGTATAGCCAATTCAGCTATACAGTGGATCATCAAATTGACGATCCGTATCATTATTTTAGGCCTTACATTCAGTTGATTCAACTATACAGATCCTCACGTTGACAAAACGGTTGCCTGTTTTGACGAAACTACATATATTTACAAGAGCTACTCTCTGTATGCTCAAGTGAAACAAATGAATCCTTAAATTAGAAAACCGGATCGTTATTTGAAGAATACGTCATTTGAGGATACGTTGGATAGTCATTTTAGCAATATTGTTTTTTCCGTGCAGAAAATATTGCGTAAAAAACCACGTTCTATCGGGCGGGGAGGGAGGGGGGGTCACGAAAAAAGCTACGTTAGGCTACTTGAGGAATGGGAGGGGTCTAAGAAGTGCTAAAATATGACCACGTAGTTTATGGACGCTCCCTAAAATGAGTGAGTTAAAAACTTAGTATTATTAAAGTAATGCTAGCTTTAAAGTAGCCGAATTAAAAAAAATAATTATTAAAATTCTCTCAAATTAAAATGTAAACAGTTGAAAAAAAGAAATATTTAAAAAAATGAAGTTGAAAAATTGGAGAATAATATATTTAACCAATTGAAAACCTCGACACGTGAATTTAGCCGATTCTATACTTGGAAATTAATAAAATTAGCCGTTTGTAAACCTCGCAACTTATAAAAATTGCGCGGGCGTTGAAAATTCAAAAAAATTTTAGCTTTTATTCTATAGCTCTACAGAATTAACATTTGTTATAATTTTTTTTTTTCTTGTATCTTGAGTTCAATCAAGAACTAATTTTACGAAATATAACCCACAAGGAATAACGCGAAATAAGGTTCAAGATGACAAAAAAAATAATTTCGTCAATTCAAATTTCTGTCGGAACTATAGAATAAAAGTTTTATTTCTTCTTAATTTTTAACACCTCCGCACTGCCTTCTGTGGATAGAATTTCGTAAAATCCATTCTCACTTAGGTTTAAGATGACAAAAAGTTATAATTTCGCCAAATTTTAATACTGTCGGAATTGTAGATGAAAAGTTTAATTTGTAACGCCCCCGCAGTATCCTTTGTGGGTTTAATTCTTTCAAATTAGTTCTTTGTTAAACTCAAAATGCAAAAAATAATAATTATGCCACGCTTCAACCCTGTAAAAATTATAGCTTAAAAGTATGAAAATTTTTTTTATTGACGCTCTCGCAATCCTTCTTGGGGGAGAAGTTTTGTAAAATTGGTTTCTTAGCTGATCTCCACTCCGCAAAAGGAATATTCCTACTAAATTTCAAATTTCAAGGGTTTATGGTTCCAGAGATATCGTGATAAGTTTGATGAGTCAGTGCATAAGTGAAACCTCTCATATAATAATAATAATATGCTTATTTAATAAATTATAAAGTTTACGAATGATAATTTTTATGATCGCAAAGTTTAGAAACTGCTAGTTTTTAGAATCCTGAGGTTTAAAATCGGCAATTTTTAAAAGTTGCGAGGTTTACAAGCGGCTAATTTTATTAATTTCCAAGTTTAGAATTGGCTAAATTCACGTGGCGAGGTTTTCAATTGGTTAAATACCCGTCAAAAAATATTTTGATCAGACTTGATATGGCCTGATCAGGGCTGATATGGCTATATCAAGATGTAGACAAAACTGAAGCGTAAATAAAATTTATCATTTTTGATTTTATTTTGTTGTTTATAAAATATGAATGTCACTAATTCCTAGTTAACAGAAAATTTATTTTAGTTGTTTGTATAACTTTATTCAAAAACAGGTACGCCCTGTAACAGAGTACATGAATCTTAATCTTTCTGGAACTTAACACTTCAAAGTCAAGTATCTAGAAAAGGAAGAATTGTAGGGACTAATACTACTACAATTAAACGTACACACATATAGAATATAACACTTATGTTTATTCAACTAATTATTAATAATGATAATGACAATTATATAAACAAATGAATATGTCTACTTTCAGTAACCATTAGATAGTATATATAGTTTGTACTCTTGTATAATAATAATAATAAATCTCAGGGGTACACTAACGCCGGCCCGTACGGGGAGAGGTAGTTGGTAGAATTGTTGAGCGCCTAGTTTGATTTGTGTATTGAGTATAGTGTGTGTGAGAGTGTTTGTGTTATTTGATTGTGTGTGTGTTTACCCCCACACCACTTCCCCCCGGAGGCGGCAAGTGGTATTGGCGCTGGAATGTATTTGAAAAATATGGTTTTGATTGAGATCAATATGAACTTGTTTTTTCTTTCTTGCTGGATATGTGCGAAGGCTCTCTAAGAACGTGATGAAGACTGGTTGAAGTCGTTGAAGCTGGTTCTGGGTTAAGTCTGAGTTAACATTTGAGCTAGTGCTGGGCTGTTCGTCTGCCGGCGCGGTTGCGCTGGGTGTTGACGATGTAGTTGGTATAGCCTGTTGACTGGAAGACTTTTCTTTTGGCACGTTTTGACTAGTTGTGTCAGGTTCTTGAAAGACGTCTGCTGATGCCAGATGAGCAGATTTCAGTCTTTCGACGTTCACCACCATTTGTTTGCCGTTTACTTCGATGGTGAAGTAAACTACTTCTGTCATCGGCTCACGATATGACTTTGTGCGGGCCCGAGTACGGTTGTTCTAGTGGGCGTTTGACGTGGTCCAATCGCAGGAACACGTGAGAGCAGGTGCTCAACTCCTTGTAGCAGAAGGTTTTTTGGCGACAATGATGAGCAGCTGGTGCTGGTTTGATTTCCCTCATGTGGACACGGAAGTCTTCTAGGAAGAAATTTGGATCTTCTGGTGGGTCCTCGTGGGTGAAAAATTCGCAAGGAATTCTGAGGGTGGTCCCATATAAGTATTCTACAGGAGATGCTTTCATATCTTCTTTGCAGCAAGATCTTAAACTAAGGAGAACTGTAGGTAGTAATTTTACCCAGTTTTCGTTTTGGTGGCACATTATTGCGGCTTTCATTGTTCGATGCCAGCGTTCAACTAGTCCGTTGGTAGCTGGGTGATAGGCGGTAGTTCGAATACGTTTTCCACCTACTAGCTGTAGCTATGTTGTGGAATACGTCAAACACTTGTCGACGTAGAAGTTGACGTACGAAAGGCCTTATGTCGTTTGTAGACACGTCACAATAAATGGCTTGATTATCTGGACCGTAGGTAAGTTTCTGAAATTTCAATGATGTTTCTTTGTCTTGATGGAAGTGTTTTAACTCCTCGTCTGTTGCCTGGAGCCGTGATAGCTCGTTGAAGTCGATGACCGTGGGTAGTCTGATGGCATCAATACGAGATAACGCATCGGCTACGCTGTTGTCAGGTCCCGATATGTATTGGATATTCGTGCTGAACTCACTGATAAATGCAAGTTGGTTTGTCTTGAAGACAATGGAAGAAGACCTTGGCGTAGGTCGATGATGAGTCCGAATTTATAAATCAAGTCCGCTCCGATGATCGGGTATGGCACGTCCGCTGTACAGAAAATCCATTTGATTGGACGTCGTAATCCGAGGTTCAAGGTTAATGCTCGTTCTCCGTAAGTTTGGATGGTGCCATGGTTTGCGGCGTAAAGATGATAGTTGTTTGCTCTGCGTTTATCCAGGTGAGTCGGCGGAATGACAGATATGTCGGCGCCGGTGTTGATGAGAAATTTGGTGTTAGATGTTCGGTCGAAAACGAACATGCGGTAAGGAGGTGACGAACCACCAGTAGTTGCCGCGTCTATTGATGGTTGAGTTCGTTTCCCTGCTTCTGTGTCAAAAGCTCGGACCAGATGCACGGTGGATTGCATTTTAGTGCCGTTGGACCAAACTTTTGGTGAAAATAGTAAGTTTTTTGGTTTCTGTTACCTGGTACAGGTGATCGTGGACGGGAGTCGTTGCTATTTGACCTGCCGCGTCATTGATGGGAGTTCATTTGACTGAAAACTGAGTCCATCTTGAGAGTGCTTGGATTTACTCGGACAGCTCTTTGATTTGGTCCTCACAGCTGCTGTGATTGTTTACTTTGGAGATTGCATTTACAAACTGGGTTTGAGACTGTCTGCGTCAGTCTAGCAGCTCCATTATTTTGTCAGCCGGCTAGGTGAGGCTCTTCATTTCCATTGGTTCAGTTACTGCGAGCACAATTTGAAGGTCTTGAGGTAATCTGTCCATCCACAGAGTCCTGATGAATGATTCGTTTAAGTTGCTTCCGTGTCGACGTATTTGCTCGTATAGTTCAGATGGTTTCCCGGTTAGATGCAGATTAGAGATGAGTGTCCGAAATTAGTTTTCCTGAGATACGGCATACTTGTTTGTTAGAGCATCCTTCAGGGCTTGGTACTTGTTTGTGGGTGGTGGTTGCTCTATGACGTGCTCGACTGCTAGCATATATTCGTGATCCAACCGTGTTACAACCGCGTTGAATTTTGCGTCATCAGTTAGGCCAGGTTTGCTATTGAAAGTTGCTTCGATAGCTTTGAACCATAAATTTAGAGATTGTGGCCAAAATGGAGGTAATTCATTTGTGTCAACACGAACAGCAGGTTAATTGTAGTTTGCGAATGCTGGTGGTGGATAGAACAGAGGCGGGTAATACTGCTGTGCGTATTGTTGGTTATTAACTGTCGTGGTTTGATTAGCTAGTGGAGGTCCACCGTTTGTTTAGTCGCGTGGTATTGCTCCGTTGTTGTTGGTCATGGGTGGTTTTGACCTATCTTGTTCATTTTGTGTTTGATTCACTTGGTCGATCTCTGGTGTTAAATTAGGCATTCCTGCATAATCTAATGTCCTGCTTGTTGCGAGCAGTTTGTTCAGTTAGGCCGTTTTGAAATTGTTTTTTCTCTGGTGAGTGCGGCAGCATCATGTTGCTTGTGTTTTTATTTTTGGCGGGAGTGCGAGTGAGACAGTTGATAGCGTCGTCGAATTTTCTGGATGCGTTGCAGGTTATATTGTATATGCACGCACTTTTCTCGGGGTCATCAATTTGTAGGGGCTAATACTACTACAATTAAACGTACACACATATAAAATATAACACTTATGTTTATTCAACTAATTATTAATAATGATAATGACAATTATATAAACAAATGAATATGTCTATTTTCAGTAACCATTAGATAGTATATATAGTTTTTACTCTTGTATAATAATAATAATAATAAATCTCAGGGCTACCACTAACGCCGGCCCGTACGGGAAGAGGTGGTTGGTAGAATTGTTGAGCGCCTAGTTTGATTTGTGTATTGAGTATAGTATGTGTGAGAGTGTTTGTGTTATTTGATTGTGTGTGTGTTTGGCCCCATAGAATTCCGCGGCTATGCGCCATCTATCGAAGACTTTTAATACTAGTTTTGACAGTGCGGAACATATGATTGCTCCATGGTGATGGCTTTGTCACTAACTAATATGTTGTCAGATTTATAAATATTTTATTGATTAATAAAATACCTTGCAAAATTTTCAAATAATATTAATAATACATGAATAAATAACTGAAAATTATATTTCATGATGAATATGTAAATCATACACAAAAGATTTTTTCATTTGGCATAATATTGCATGAAAAATAATAATAATATCAATTTCATATTTTATTTGAAATATAAAAAAAAATTTTACTTTTTGTAAATTTTAAACCGGATAAAAAAACGGTAACCGATTGGTTCTACGACAATAGTAATTTTTTTTTTTTTTTTCTTAAAAATGTTGAGTAATTCGAAAAATATATAAAATTTATTTATTTTTACTTAATTAATAAAAAAATTAATTTTATAAATAAAAAATTCTAAAATGTCTGCTATGTAAAAAAAAATTAATTTAGGGTAATTAATTAATTTTACATTTAAAATATTTAATGTGTTTAAGTATTCGGCCCTAGCGTGTTAGACTAATAGACCGGGAACTTCCGAGTTTTAATTTATTGAGAATGATAGATTTGTTTGAATAATTAATGCAGTTAAATAATTTTAATACATATATTGTTTAAATCCAAAATTATTATCATTAGTTAATTTACAATAATTACAATTATTACACAGTGATTGAAGTTAACTTTTTCTTTCATATAACTATTTTACAATATTACTAAATTCACAAATATTAATAATTTAAAATATACCTGATAAAAAAATTTGATAAACCTTGTTGATTTAATTTGTTTTAGTTGGTTTCACTTAACGATTTTACTTAACCTTTACAAATGTTTTACTTTCTATACAATAGATTTACACGTGGTCTATTGAGACTTATTTAAACTATGTACGATGTTAACACTAGGACGTCAGGACAACGAGAGAGATTTTTTTGGTGACAATTGCGAGGTGTCGAATTTTAGGGCGTTACTAATTTCCACTCATTGGGGGAAACAAATGTCCAATTATTTGTCTATTTTCTAGGGTCCTTACCCTCTCTCTTAAATTTGTCTACAAATGTTGCATGCGTCCCTCTACTTGGGTCAGAGTGCAACATACTTTCTTACTTACTCTTATGTTCTATTATTCATCTTTGTGTTTGTGTATACGTAAGCGCATTTACGCATAGACAAAGACATACATTTGTACTGTCTACATTAATTTATTTATTTAAATCGTATGAATAAATATGTACTCAAATCTAGCATCTCTTACGTTTTCTTGAATTTAATTATTTATTTGTAGAAATATTTCTGTTTTGTCGTTTTATAAATTTATTGTATTATTTTAGAATTTAATTTAATATTTAATATTTGTTTATTTTAAATTATTTAACTTTCAAGTTCTATTTTTTTTATTTGTTTCTTATTTCATATTTAATTTTCATGATCTAAAAATTATTTCAGAAAGTGCATTATTAAAATTTATTTCGATATTTGTCTCAACACTAAAATTCTGTAATTAAGTTATTCTAAAATCTTTTGGTTTAAAATAAACCTTTTATCTAATGTTCTTTGTCATTACTTAAGTATTTCTTATTTTAAGTATAAGTGAGTTTGCTTACGTATAACAAAACTCCCATTCATCTATTTAATCTCTTTAATGTACCTGGGCCCCAGACTAATTACGGGAATTTCCTTGGGTCTCTTACAAGAGTCAAACAAGACACTTAATTATCACACTCGAATTATATTTTACAATCGTTAAAAAATGAAATAAAATCATACTCGAGTTTTTTATAATTAATAAATATGTAAAGAAAAATTTCTTTACATAACAGTCAACTCCTCAATTAAAAAAAATTTTGTGAAAAAATTGAACAGTCCAAAATTAATTAAAGAGTTTTTAGAGCAACTTTGAATTTTTTTTTTTTAATTTATACATTTTACCATTTTTATAATTCATAACATAAATCTACCATAAAATATACTAATTAAAAACGTAAATTTGCCGATTCTTATAAGGAGTCTAGATACTTGAAAAACCAAATGACCGTATCACAGAATTATCCCTCAGATTTGGCTTTATTTGATACTATTAACTCAGATCCGGCCTAATAAAATATCAGGACATCAAAAAATAATGAACGGACATATCAAATTATATCAGCCCAGATCAAGTTATATCAGGCCAGATTAAGCCATATCAAAACAGATCAAGCTATATATCAAAACTGATCAAGCTATATATCAGGCCTGATATGGCCAATTTTCATATCAGGTCATATCAAGTTATATCAGGACCTATCAAAAATTATACATGGACATATCATATCATATAAGGCCTGAGATGATTATATCAAAAATTTTGATATGGCTATATCAGGACATATC
Organism: Cotesia glomerata; assembly: GCF_020080835.1. Classification (NCBI taxonomy): domain Eukaryota; kingdom Metazoa; phylum Arthropoda; class Insecta; order Hymenoptera; family Braconidae; genus Cotesia; species Cotesia glomerata. The sequence continues at coordinate 11,553,352 of NC_058159.1, read as the reverse complement.
AAGTCTGATCAGAATATTTTTTCATGGGTATATTATTCTCTAATTTTTCAATTTCATTTTTTTAAATATTTCTTTTTTTCAACTGTTTACATTTTAATTTTAAAGAATTTTAATAATTATTTTTGAAGTGAAACTTCTTTAGAATCGTTGTGATTTCAAACTCGATGAAATAAAAAAATAAGTCCATAGAGACACAAACACATAAATGTATAAGGTTCAGCGGGCGAGAGAATAAGATAGAACACATGAGACGTTCTCGGTCTCCACTTTGCGTGACTCTTCATAGCATCCCCACTATTGTCTACTAAACATTGTCCATATGTATGCTCCTGTGTAGTGGGATAGTCAGTATATCTATATCTATATCTTGTTCCAGGTACGAGCGTTCTACGTGTTATGTTAGTATGTGTTTAATACATGTGTTTGCGCTTGCGTATGAGTAAGCTTTAATAAAAAGCAAGCGTGTTGATTGTTTATGCATTTTTATTTGTGTGAATATTTTAATTTTCTTAATTTTACAATTATGCCAAAAACTACCAGATCAAAAACAGTAATTGACGCTGTTTTCCAAAGATGGTTATTATTTACAAGTGGGATCAACCCAAGCTAAGCCATGTTAATTTTTTTTTCTTATCAAACTGAACAATTTTTTTTCAAATTGTTCATTTTTTTATGTTTAAAAAAAAAAAACATATCTAAAACATCAAAAAAAGATCAAATAGAAATTTTATCCAAAAAAATTTTTTGGAATGCCAAAATTTTTTCCTTTCGAAGGCAAAAAAGCTATTGAAATCATTTTTTTTTCTTTCACAACATTTTTATCTTAAATACGCCGTAAAAATAAGCAGAATAAAAAAAAATTAAAAGGTTTTGATTTTTCACTTAGTTATGGCCCAAAATGGGGTTGACCTTACTTGTAAATTATGACCCCAAAGATATATAAATCAAATTGAAACTAGAGCATTCGTTTCCTATTTCAGTTACTATAAACCTTTCGTGTCAGGGGAAAAGGGAAAAGTAGCAATTCCAATTATTTCAGACCAAAGAATCGTTTTGTTATTGAAATAATTGCATCACAAATATAAAAATATTAAAAAACCGGGGCAATCACGTAATACTATTGGGTATAATTTAAAAAAAGAAGAATATTTATCTAATGCCAAAAAAAAGCTGTTGGATATTGCTAAATGTAAATGTTTTTCAGTTACCAAATGCATCTGTAAAGTTAAATCCGAACAAAAACAGTTTCACTGTAAAAAATTGCGCCAAGGCCACGTTCATAAAACTCATCTCAATAACATTTGCACTTTACAAAAAAAATTAGGCTCGTTTTAATAATTTTCACTCTCTACAAAAAGATGTGAAATACAAAAAAAATACCAAGAAACCATCATAATGTTGAAAAAATTGAAAAAAAAATTTGTTGAAAATTAAAAAATAAAAAAAAAAATTTTTTATCGTACTTGGCGCGCGTCATTGAGTACCCCAAATTTTTTCGGAAGAATTTCAACTCTAGAAAAAACGATTTCGCTTGTATATATATATAATCATATTATATATTTATATAGATTTTCATTAGTCAAGGATACTGAACGCATTGAAAACATTGCTTAGTGTATAAGTTATCAGTTTTAGTGAAAAAACTCGTTTTTAAAATTTTTTTTAGATCTTTAGTGAAAACAACTGTCAATATGGTGGTGTGTTCAAGAAATCTGAAATTATATAAAATTTTTTGATTCATTTTTTTTCAGCTTCGTCATTAATCTTTAATGAAGAACCTTATACAATATTAAAGTTTGATATTGCTTCGTTTAATTGTAATTAACACATTTTGATTGGCACTCACACCGCATTGTCCCAATTTAGTCGGCCATATGTTTTATTTTTTAGTAAACACAATTCTCACAATGCAACCGACCCAACGTATGCATGCGTATCGACTTATATGTAGTTTGCATAACTGCGTATGACATGTCAATTTTACCTAACTTTTATAAAACTTATTATAAAATAACATAGGTTGACTTACTTATAAATTTCTCAGCATTAAAAGGATGTTTATTTATCCTGAAAAAATTTGGGGTACTCAATGACGCGCGCCAAGTACGATAAAAAAATTTTTTTTTTATTTTTTAATTTTCAACAAATTTTTTTTCAATTTTTTCAACATCATGACGGTTTCTTGGTATTTTTTTGTCATTCACATCTTTTTGTAGAGAGTGAAAATTATTAAAACGAGCCTAATTTTTTTTGTAAAGTGCAAATGTTATTGAGATGAGTTTTATGAACGTGGCCTTGGCGCAATTTTTTACAGTGAAACTGTTTTTGTTCGGATTTCAGTATTTTTTGTAATTATAATAAAAATTGACAATTTTAATTTAATACATTTCCGGTGGCAAACTATCCCCTTTAAGCTATAGTTCATGTAAAAGTTATTCTTGCGCCGCCTGGCGTGTGTAATTGCAAGCTGTCAAATATCTTTTTTTCACTGTAGTTTCCCATCTATTATAAGATTAGCATGCATCCTTATATTATTTAGTTTCTGGCCGTCCGCTTTTTACATAAGAAAAAAGTTAAAATCTAAAAATCAGGGTCGCTATAGTTTGTGCTGATTATTTTTAATAATTTTAAATAGAAATTATAAAGATAATTGATAATAATCAAGTAATACGCGTAATAAAAAGCATGAACTACTATTATAAAATATCATATAGAAAAAAAATCAAAATAAATTTGAAAAAAAATTTGTAACCTCAAAAAACCGTTCTGCTTACGGTATATACACACTCGGTAGTCTGACTTGAGAACGGAACTTGGCACCAGACTCTATCGAGTTTGTTGATTTTTTCATTTTTCTATTTTATATCTTTTTGTAAAGAAAAAAAAAAAATTTTTTTTCCTTAATAGTCTTATGAACGTGGACTTGGCGCGATTTTTTTACAGTGAAACTGTTTTTGTTCGGATTATAATTACTATTATTGTTGTTGTTATTATGATTACCAATATTATTTATTGTTATTATGATATTGTTGTTAGTAAATGAAACAATGTATCAAACGCATAGTTATGTTACGTATTATCAAGAGATTAAGATTATTTAAAACCCGCCGAATTGAATGACAGTGCCATCTACAGGCAACAACCATGAGATTATAGAATGTACACTATCTTCAATGAAAATTCCCCAGACACTGAACAGCTGGTTTATCCCAAGAAAGTAGAACTCGAACAACGTTTAGTCTGTTGTGTATTTAGACTGGTTAATAAATATTATGTAAGAAATATCATCGTTTCAAACTTCGCTTAATTAACAAGTAGTGCCACCTACAGGCAACAATCATCAAGACGTTTGTAGTATCTGTACATTGCTCGAACAGAATTACTTAGATCTTGATCAGCTGACTTTTTCGAAGAAAGCAAAATCAAACGATTCTAGCTCTTTTAGGGCTAGTTTTTCAAATCAAGATAAAATTTTATCCAAGATAAAATTATGATGCCAGTATATTTATATATATGAAATATATAGATATATTTTATCATTAGATAAAATTTGATCCTAAATTGAAAAACTGGCCCTTAAATATTGACTCTAGTTACTAAATGCAATTGAATTAGAAGAAAATATATTTAGAAAAATACATATGGAAAGTTATTCACTAATTAATTCTAGGGATTTTATATTAAAGAAAAATTTTAACATTATTTGTTATTAAAAAAATTTTTAATTCAAAGTTTGTATTTTTCCCGCGGAAATTGAATGTTTATAAAGTTTCAATATAAATCATTTAAAGTATCACTTTTCGTACAATATCTAGCAGCATTGATAAAATTTTATATCAATAAGCCGCGAATACTTTTTAGCTCAGATTGATAAACTAAATGATCAGTTGTAAGCTTTTAATTTCACATATATTATGAAAAATTTTTTACATTTTTGTAGTTGTGATAGTTGTAAATTTGAATTTAATACTTTAATACTTAATAATTAAAAAAAAATATCAATGATAATAATGATAAACCATATTATCAATTTATTTTTACCATTATAAATATTTTTAGTATTATCCTTATTGTCATTGTTAATATTGTCGTTATTATAATTATTATTATTTTAATTATTATTTAGTGTCAATATCATATTGTTGTTAGTAAATATCACATTTCGTAAACTTACAAATAATATTCGTATTATGTAAAAAATATCATCGTTTCAAACTTCGCTTAATTAACAAGTACTGCCACCTACAGGCTACATTCATCAAGACGTTTGTAGTATCTGTACAGTGCTCGAACAGAATTACTCAGATCTTGATCAGCTGACTTTTCCGAAGAAAGAAAAATCAAACAATTCTAACTCTTTTAAGTATTGACTCTAGGTAATAAATGCAATTGAATTAAAAGATAATATATTTAGAAAAATACATATGGAAAGTTATTTAATAATTAATTCTAGGGATTTTATATTAAAAACAATTTTTAACATTATTTGTTATTAAAAAAATTTTCAATTCAAAGTTTGTATTTTTCCCGCAGAAATTGTTATAATAATAACAAATTAATAGCAAATATAAAATTTTTAATGTTATGCTACTAAATACTCCTACAACATCCCCAGACGTGCTAACAGAGCACTGGGGAGGGGTAAGGTAAGATAGGCCGAGAAGCACCGCTGTCCATCTTACAGCAACAAAGAAAGTTTATTTCTAATGTATTTTTAATATTAAGTAGCAAGTAACAAGTAACAAGTAGCAAATTCACTCCTAATTTACACCTAAGTTACACCTAAGTTACACCTAATTACTACTTTTTTGCTACTGACCGTATACCTGTCCCTGCATGAAAACACACCGCACGGGAGGGGTATAAGAATGGGGTATTAGAATGGTACATATTATTGACGGATTTTATTTCCTTACTGCTGTATTCGTAATAGCCCATAGTAATTTCAGTTTCGAGTATAGTATATTGTGTCATGCGTCGCAGCTGACGCGCATAAGTTTTCTATCGGAAGCTTGTAAATTTTGTGGTCTTGAATTTAACTTTTTCGGATTTCCATAGTGAAATTGTAGACAGTTTCATACAGTCCAGTGATGAAATGCACCCAAAGTAAAATTTAATGGAAATTGTTCACAGTGCATTACCAAATATAGCGGAAAATTTCAGGGGTAGACTGTCGGTTCAACTGTATCCCAGATTTTTTTCTTCAGTCGTATACTCAATCACATGAAGATCTTTCAGTAATGAAAACTATCATACAAATTCAGTAGCTATATGTTGGCATATCGATTAACTCAATGATGCTGACTTTACCAAGGAAAAAAAAAAGTGTTTTACAGACAGTAAAAACAATGTTAATACCCAAGAAGGATAGACATGTGAAGGAAGAAAAAAAGAGTTATAGCTGGCAGGACAGCGAATAAAGAGATCGACAAAAATAATGATAAAGAAATGCTGGGAAAGAAAAAAAAAAGGTAAAAAGAATAAGTAAATTCGCCGTGCAAGCCAGGATGGAGATATAGCTACTGAATCCAAGCACGTCGTTAAAACTCAACCCGGGGCTACGAGATCCCCTGGTTTCATCTATTCCCCTCAACGTTGACGTCCTCTTGACGCTTCTACTTTATTCCCCTTACTGATCTCTATAGAATCTTGCTCCAACTATTGTTTCGTCGAGTGTAACGTAAAAGACTTCAAGACCCACATTTCCTTCGCTCTACCAGCTATGAAACTCGTCTTGACGCTCGTCCGTGGACTATCATGCCTCAAAAGTTAGAGCTTTGAAGTGAGATATTAAAAACTATTGGTATTTTTTTCTTAGCTCATGTACTAGAGTATAAATGTATATTAGAGTACTTTTTTTTTTCAACTATTTTTTGAACTTCCCGCTAAGAAAATCGAAAATTTTCAAAAATCGGGAAGTTATTGTTTTCACCCCGTTTTACGAAAATCGAGTCTTCACCAGATCTTGACGTTTTGAGGTCCTAGGAAGCTTCCCTGACTACTCCCACGAGGTTGTCACTATGTTTGTATGTGTGTGCGTGTGTGTGTGTGCGTGTGTGTGTGTGTGCGTGTGTGTGTGTGTGCGTGTGTGTGTGCGTGTGTTTGCGTGCGCGCGCGCGCGCGTGTGTGTGTGTGTGTGTGTGTGTGTGTGTTTGTGTGGATGTATGTAAACCTCTAATAACTTTTGAAGGGCTTGACCGATTTGATCGCGGTTGGTGCCATTCGAAAGGGCTTGACTAAACTTAAATTTTGAATATACGTTAGAATTATTCGGAATGGTAGATTTTGAGAAATCGCAAAAAAAAGTACAAAACAAAATTTTTTTAAATGGGGTTTTTTTGGATTAACTTTTAAACGGCTTTACCGATGAATTCCAAAAACTAATCAGCTCTTAACATCAAAAAACCACGTTGATCGCCGCCAGTCCGGTCAAAATCGGTTGATTTGTTCGTGAGTTATCGTTAACGAAAGAAAACCGAAAAAAGTGTTTCTTCAGAATGACTCCGAAATTCTTTGTTCTATCGATTAAAACTTGAAGATTCTTCATGAAGCTTAAAAAACTGCGTCGAATGCCACCAACCGCACTAAAATCGGTTCATTCATTCAAAAGTCATTGCGATTTGAAAATCCAAAAAATAGTGTTTTATCAAACTTCTATCAAACTTTTGTGCTCAAAAGCATACAAAAGCTATTTTTTTGAGTTCGGAGATAACATACAAATTAAGCTCAAAATAACATACAAATTGTATTTATGAGCTCGAAGAGCTCAAAAACGTCAAAAGTGCAATTTCAAGCGTTTAGGTATAGAATTGGCGGGAAGTTGCAGGGATGGCTTTCAGGGTCAACCGTTTTCCTAATTTTTAACTTTCCACTAAGAAAATTGGAACTTTTCAAAAATCGGGAAGTTATTGGTTTTACCCTATTTTTCAAAAATCGAGTTTCCCATACAGGAAGCCCCAGAGTTGAACGACGGGGCCATGCCTGGGACATCATTGGGAAGCCCATCTTGGCAAACCTATATTGTCCCATGCCCGGGCCATAACTGGGCAATCAGCCTTGGCCATTCCAATGATTACCCAAGCTTGGGCCAAGACTGAATAACCTAGCCTTGGCCAAGCCTAGAGTCACCCTAACTTGGGCCAAGTTTGTGTAACCTAACCTCGGCCGTTGGATGGTAACCCTAACATGGGCCAAGACTGAATGACCTTGCCTTGGCCAATGAATGGTAACCCTAACTTGGGCCAAGATTGTGTAACCTAACCTCGGCCGTTGGATGGTAACCCTAACATGGGCCAAGATTGAATAAACTAGCCTTGGCCAAGCCTAGAGTCACCCTAACTTGGGCCAGGACTGGGCAATCTAGCCTTGGTCAACCCAATGATTACCCGACCTTGGACTAGAACTGGGTCCCCAGCCATGGCCATTCAATGGTGATCCAGACTTGGGCCAGGACTGAGCAACCTAGCTTTGGCCGACTCAATGATTACCCGAGTGTTAGCCAAGACTGGGATGCCTAGCCTTGGCCGTTGAATGGCAACCCAGACTTGAGCCAGAATTGGGCAACCTAACTTTGGCCATTCAATGGGAAATCCAGATTTAATTAATCATTAAGTGATAGAATTTGGAACAGTCAATATTTATAACTTAACGAATATTTGATAGCAAATGCTAAAATTGAAAATTTATTATTTCAACAAAATAATTGTATATCGTCAAAATTGATACGTTCTTAAAAAAAAATATTAAAATATTATAATATGATATTAAAAATATACAAAACGATTTAAAAAGTTTAAAGTTAATGTAAGAACTTGACTTTTGCTTTTTTTTTAAATTAATAAACATTTGAGGAGCTGAGTTTCAAAAGGGTATCTTTTGATAAATATTTGAATTTTTTTTTTTTTAATAATCGGGTGCAAAATCCTGAACTCTATTGATATGTTTCATCAAATTTTATGAATTCAAATTTTTTCAGTATAAAAAAAATAATAAAATTTACGTTTTGGATCAAAAGGAGATCTTTTTGTAAAATTTAATAAATAATTCAAAATTTATTATTATTATTATTATTATTATTATTATTATTATTATTATTATTATTATTATTATTATTATGTTATTAAATGCTCAGGGGGGTTGTCCCCGGAGTCCGATTCTCCGAGGGCCCAGCCTGAGCTCCATCCATTACTGCTGGACCACTCCGCACAACAAGGCGGTTAGTGATCACAGCAGGCCAAAGTCATTTTCCTAAGTAGACGGAGGGAACCTAGTATGACAGCCTTCTGCATCCTGACCGCCAAGAATTCAGCTTTTGATGAGCAAGCTGGAACTCTGGCAAGTGAGGATACAAAGGACTGTTTCATCCCTCCGAAGACGCCAACAATCAGGACGACGAGCTTGACACGGTAACCTGGGTAAAGTTTGCCAATTTCAAACAGGAGATCCTGATATATCTGTCTTTTGTGCTCTTCTTTGGCTGAGATGTTGTATTCAGCCGGGGCCGAGAACTCAATGACATAAATGTCACGAGTAGCCTTGTCGAAGAGCACAATATCAGGTTTGTTGTGATCTATCCGCCGAGTTGTTGCAACTGGCATGTTCCAATAAATTTTGCAACTGTCATTCTCAACAACCTGGGGAATATCTCCTGGCAGATAAGGCAGCACCGGTGTCACGTCAATACCGTAGCGGTGACGAAGATAGTAGTACAGTACTCTCAGGGCAGCATTGTGACGCTGGATGTATGCACCTCTCGCCAGCACAGGACATGCTGACAAAATGTGCATAAGCGTCTCCGGATGTTGTTTACACGCCCTGCAGGTCGTGTCCGGGAGCTGCACCTGGAGCACCTTGCTACGGTACTCTAGAGTGTTAATGACACCATCTTGGCAAGCAAATATGAACCCTTCAGTCTCGGACATCAGGCCAGCTGACTTTAAGAAGGAAAACGTCAGCTGGGTGGACAAGCCATGATCACGCACGTGTTTGAAGAACACGCTGTGCATGGACTTGTCCATCAGTTTGCCTAGGAGTAGTTTTTCCTCGGCGTTCCTGATGGCGCTCTTGAATTCCTCCTTTCGAAGTTCCATACGAGCGTTTATTTCTCCAAGACCAAGGGTTCTTGCCGCATATATTGCTGCCTTATATAAGAACGACCCCTTATGCGCATTCTCATGTTTATGAACAATTTGCATAAGAAAGTCATCCTCATCTGCAGTGAAATTGACAACTTCGTGTGTTAAACCCAGGACTAAACGATCGTGAAGCCGCTCCAAGCTCTGCAAACCTCTCCCACCGATCGACCGGGAGAGGTATAATCTGGCGACTGATGAATTGAGGTGCATGCTCCGGTTCATGTTGATAGTCTTACGGGTTCTGATGTCGAGATCTCGCAGATCCTTTCGGGCCCATTTTAAGACACCGAAAGAGTATAGTAAGACTGGGACAGCGAGCGTGTTAGTAGCGGAGACTTTATTTTTGCCGGAAAGTTCGGAGGACCAAATTTTTCGGAGTCTCCTAACATACTCGCTACGGAGAGTTGCTTGGACTTCGGAGACCGCATGCATGCGGTGCTCTTCCATTCCTAGATATCTATACAACTCTCCGGCGTCTAATTGTCTTAAAACGCTCCCATCTACCAACTCGACATCATCACCCGTAACAGAGCACTTACCCCTCGCCAGATGTACGACCGCACACTTGTCCAACCCAAAAGACATTCCGACATCCCGCGTGTACTCTGCTACGATGTTAAGGGCCGCCTGTAGATGATCTTCATCAGCACTATACAGCTTCAGGTCATCCATATAAAGCAGATGGGTAATCGAGTATTTTCGATCACCCGGAGGCCCCACAGAGTACCCACGAGTTTTACGGAGAGCAACAGATATAGGCAGCAGTGAGATGCAAAACAGCAGAGGGCTTAAGGAATCACCTTGGAAGACCCCTCGTTTGTACTCTATAACTCCGGTCATGTACAATGCGTTTCCACTTCCAATGTGAAAACGCGTTCGCCAAAGCTGCATTGTACGCCGAATGCATTCCACTATTTCAGGATTGACCCCTAGGCATTTGAGGAGATATAAAATCAACTCATGAGAAGTTGAGTCAAATGCCTTGCGATAGTCGATCCAGGCCATTGACAGGTTGCGTTGATAGTAGATCGCATCTTGTGTGACACATCGATCAACTATCAAGTTCTCTTTGCAACCTGACAGGCCTCTTTTGCTGCCACGCTGTTCATATATCTGTTGCCATACAGGTTCTATCTCCTGCAAAATACGGTTGTTTAAAATTTTTGTAAAAATTTTATAAACCGCATTCAAGCAGGTGATAGGCCTGTAATTCTTTGGGTCAGACAAGTCACCTTTTTTTGGTATCAGTACGGTTCGCCCTTCCACGAGCCAGTCTGGAATCGGTTCGTCAGCTCTAATGTACGATGTAAATATACGGGCCAGATGGAGGTGGGTAGAAGTAAACTTCTTCCACCAAAAGACATTTATGCCATCTGGTCCGGGGCAGCCCAATTTTTGCTGCCATTTAGAGCTGAACGAACTTCATTCACACTGACTGCAGGGTTTTCATCAGCATTCTGTCTACGGTGTTCCCGACAGAATGCTTTTAAAGTCGTGCAGAGCTGGAGTATTGGCGTTCACGTTTGGTTGATCTCCATACAACTCAGTCCAAAAGCTTCCACCCGCTCAGGTGTTGATAATTCCCGGTAACATCGGTCTTTGGTGTCAGAAAGCGTGAAGGGCTGGATCGAAACAACGAGTTGTCGACCAACCGCTTTCAGCCTTTCTCTAGTGACTTTTGGCAGTCACTAGAGCCCGCAATTTATTGAGAGACTCTTCCTTGATGACAAGAAGAGTACTCTTATTCAGTGTGTGATGACGCCACCGAAGTTCAGCAGCAATGCGCCGAATTCGGGGCGTGTATGCTCTTTGAGTTGTTTCAAACTCAATCACACACTGAATGCGGGAGACCTGTTTCCGGGATCTGTCAATTTTGAGTCCGTTGTGAGATGCGCTGTCTCAATCCTTGCCTCGATCGAGAGACAATGTCTCTCTCTCGGAAAAGCCGAAACTGCTGCACCATACACAACCTGGCTCACAGTGAGCAGGGTGGAATCCTCCAGGATGTTTGCACGGAGATCTTCATTTACCGCTTCTAGCTGTTGTTGGGAGTAAGTTATCTTTTTAGATATACTTACTTGCCGTCCTATAAAGGGATTGTTGTCATCCAAGGAGGAACGGCGTCGTTTGGTGTAATTGCGCCGGAAAGGAAAGTCTATTAGACTGCCTTCTATCCGGCACAAGCGATCTTCTATTACGCCGAAGATAAGCGGCATAATTACGCAGGTGTTTAGGCGTAAAATGCTCTAGCTCCGGATGCATATCACTCCAAAGAGTGTGCATCCGGGCCATATAACCGCTCACCCCCGGCTCGCTACGTTGGTAGCACACCAAGAGGTCGACTCGTAGTTCCTCCGTCCACTTAAAGAAAGTCCTTAAAGCGCCAGGGTCGTCATCGTTCATCGGGTCCGGCGTGCTCCTCCCACCTGATGAATGGTCCTCATCCGAAAAGGACCGGTTGTGGGGAGCACTTCTGAGATTACGCCTTGTTGTAACTCAGTATTTCAATGCAGTGGGTAGTTGGCCCACTGCATCGGCTACGTCGTTCGCCTACAGACCTGGTGTTATGGTCTGCGTTTCCCGCGATGCGCCGCTTGAGGCCACATAGCAAGCACCGCTATTATTATTATTATTATTATTATTATTATTATTATTATTATTATTATTATTATTATTATTATTATTATTATTATTATTATTATTATTATTATTATTATTATTATTATTATTATTATTATTATTATTATTATTATTATTATTATTATTATTATTATTATTATTATTATTATTATTATTATTATTATTATTATTATTATTATTATTATTATTATTATTATTATTATTATTATTATTATTATTATTATTATTATTATTATTATTATTATTATTATTATTATTATTATTATTATTAGTTGAGACCTACAGTGGGAATAGGCCCACTGCAGGATTTAATTCAATAACAAATCACTGCTCCTTCACCATCTTCAATGTCCATCATCTCATCGCAGAGTCCTTCAACTCGATTAAGTAATTTAAAAGTTTGTCATGTAAACGCTATTATCGCTCAGAAATGAGTGTCATTTTGAAATTTTTAAAGAATATTTTAGAGATCATAATTATGACATAATTGCTGTTTCGGAAACGTGGTTGAAACGGTTAATACCTGATAACATGGTTTCTCTCCCACATCACACTCTTTATCGCCATGATCGCCATCTTCGTAGTGAAGGTGGGGTAGCTCTTTATGTGCGGAATAATATTAAAGCTAAATATGTTGCATCTTCAGTAAACTCAGAAGACAAACATTCGGAGTACTTATTCGTTGAAATATTGAGTTCATCAAAGTAAAAGATACTAGTTGGTGTGGTCTATAAACCCCCCAACATAGGACATTTAGATGATTTAGAGGAGGAGATGAAAAACATAATGGTGCCATTTAATAACATTATTATTGTTGGAGATTTAAATTCAGAATCCCAGTCGAATCCCAGTCCGAGCTATCTAATAATTTTTTTTTTCTCGCATATTCTATAAACTCACATTAAGATGATCCTCTCTACATTCCTTTCTCAATCCTTTCCTACCAATATCCTGTTACGTGAATGTGGAACGCTTCACGTAATAATTACCATAACTCCTATTCTTTCCCGCATCACAGCATTATTTATATTTGATACTAAAAAGCTAAAGCTTGCAACGAGAAGAGACTATTTCATTGCTTGTCTGTTTTATAAGGAAATTCGACTAAATTATCGGCAGCTATTCGGCTCAAAACTAGACTTTTTGCCTGTAGCACTGCGTAGAGGTGATGTCCAACAAGACTATCTTCGTATACCGCAGGTTAATTGTGTCATTTATGATAATTCATTTTTAATTCATGGCATACGTATCTGGAATGCACTGCCAGCTGAGACTGTGGCTGTAGATAATTTGGTTGAATTTAAAAATGCTTGCTTCAATCACTTTTTTGAACATGACAATTAACAATTGCAATCTTTATTTTGGATCTTATTTAAATATTTTTTCTTGTAGAATTATTATGACTTTAAATTAAGTTATTTGTTTGTATTAAATAATCTATTTGGATTTTATAACATTTGAAATTAAATCTAATTGTAAACCTTTAATTAGTTAAGTAATCTTGTAACCTATGTAAACTAATGTAATTTAAATATTGATGGCTTTGAGGGAGCTTAGGTTCCAGAGCCAAATAAATTTTTTATCTATCAATCTATCTATCTATCTATATCAGATTATACCCGCTCGGGTAAAAAAAATTATATATAATTATATATAAAAGTGGACATATATAATTATATAGAACTAGCTGTTACCCGCCCGCTCCGCTGGGCACTTCATAGAATTGTATTTTTAGAGATCTAGACTTGAAATTTAATGGGAGTATTGTTTAGATTTGTACAGATTTCAAATTTCATCAGATTGGCCCGTACCTTTTATCCCTGTGATTATTCTAGCTAATATTCATTGTAAATTTTAATGTGCAATCACTATGACATTCCAGTAGTTTTTTTCCAAAAATGAATAATGACTGAAACGAAAAAAAAAAAATTGAAATGATCATTGAAAGTTTCAGTTAAAGTAATTGCGCGTCTCATAAGTGAAGTTGAAATTTGGCTAGCTTAAAGCGTGACGAATTTTGCCGTTAATTTAAATTTCCTCCGTGACATCAATTTTTCATAGAAACTTATTTGTACATGTTTTTAACGAATTCTCTTAGAATAAATAGCCAAATTCCTTTTTCACATCTCAAGTGCTTAGAAAATGCATTCATTTCAATCTGTTACGTTCCCGCGATCCGGTAATAAGAACAATTCATGGGTTATGTGATCAGCAAAAATAAAATGTATGTAAAATTCTTAGTCCGTTGAGTGAATAGCTACATGTAAAGTTAAATTTTGGAAACCTTACAATGACTTTTTTTGCCGCTGCCAAAGAGACGATTGTTGTGAGAAAATATAATTATTAAAAAAGGAAAATATTTAAATCCGTTGGCCTTGGAGGCCATTCCCGTAAGTTCCTGTTTCTCTTGAGATTCTATCAAATTCTATATCTGTAGGAACTGTATTTGAAAAGTATAAATTTTTTGACAATTATCATTCCCACACTCTTATGTGGGAGAGGAATTTCATAAGATCCTATTCGAGAAAATTTCTACATTATAAACAAAAGGTTTCAACAAAACTTCAAGTCCATAGAAACTTTTGTTTGGAAATGAGAGATTTTCATTGTTAACACCCCCGCAATCCCTTCTAGGGTTAGAATTCGAGAAAATCCATTCTTAGCTGAACTTGACATCATACACGAAGATTCTCACCAAATTTAGAGTCTGTAGAAGTTACAGTTTGGAAATTTAAATTTTAGATTTTAACACCCATCCCCGCAATTCCTATCGGAAATAGTCTTTATTGAAGTTCATTGTGAGATGATCTCTACATGAGAAATAAAAGATTTTTACCAAATTTAGAGTTTTTAGAAGCTATATTTTGGAAATTAAGATTTTTTATTGTTAACACCCACCCCCGCGATCCTTATTGGAGGTAATTCGTTGTAAAGTCCGTTCTTAAATAATTTCTATATTATATGTAGAAGACTCTTACTAAATTTGGGGTCTGTAGGAGCTATAGCTTGGAAAATAAAAATTTTATTTGTTAACAACTACCCTCACAAACCCCTGTGAGGTGAATCATCGTGAAATTCGTTCGTATATTATTTCTACATCTCTTACAGAAAATTCTTACCCAATTTGGAATATATGGGAGCTGTAGTTTACAACCGGGAATTTTTTATTGTTAACGCCCCCGCAATTCTCTTTGAGGTAGAATATCGTAGAATTCGTTCATAAATTATTTTTCCATCACTTACAGAAACTTCCTACAAAATTTGGAGTCTGTAAGAGCTACAACTTTAAAATTCAAAATTTTCATTGTTTATACCCATCCCCGCAACCCCTGTGGGGTGAGATATTGTAAAATTCGTTTATAGATTATTTCTATATCTCTTACAGAAGATTCCTACCAAATTTGGAGTCGATAGAAACTATAATTTAAGAACGGGAATTTTTCATTGTTAACGCCGTCGCAAACCCCTTTGGGGGAGGAATTTAATAAAATCCATTCTTAGCTGAACTTGACAGGAAAATTATACCGGAAGATTTCTACCAAATTTGGAGTCTATAAAAGTTATGGTTTGGAAATTGAAATTGAAAATTCTAACACTCACCCTCGCAATCGTTATTGAAGGTAGTATTTATTGAAATCCTCATTTATATCACTTCTACATCACACATAGAAGACTCTCACCGAATTTGAAGTCTGTAGGAGCTATAGCTCGGAAATTTAAAATTGTAATTGTTAACACCCACCCCCGAAATCCATATTTGGAGTAGGTTATCATTAAATACGCTCTTAGATCATTTCTACCTCAAATATAGCAGATTCTTACCAAATTTAGAGCCTATGGGAGCTTTAGCTTAGAAATTTAAAATTTTCATTGTTAGCACCCACCCTCGCAATCCATATTTGGAGGAGGTTGTTATAAAATCCACTATTAGATCATTTTTGGATCACATATAAATGATTCCTATCAAATTTAAAACCTATAGGAGCTATAGTTTAGAAATTTTTTATTTTCATTGTTAACCCCTACCCCGCAATCTCTATTGGGGATGAGTTATCATAAAATCCGCTCATAGATAATTTCTACATCACATATAGGAGATTCCTACCAAATTTAGAGCGTGTAGGAGCTATAGTTTAACAACGGGAATTTTGCATTGTTGACGCCTCCGCAACACCCCTTGTGGGTGGAATTTCGTAAAATCCGTTCTTAGCTGACCTCTACTCGGCAAAAGAAATATTTTCATATAAATCCGCTCTTAGATCATTTCTACCTCGCATATAGCAGATCCTTATCAAAATTGGAGCTTTTAGGAGCTACAGCTCGGAAATTAAAAATTTTAATTGTTAACATCCATCTCCGCAACCCCCTGTGGGGAGGGATATCGTAAAATTCGTTCATTAATTATTTTTACATCACTTACTGAAAATTCATACAAAATTAGGAGTCTGTAGGAGCTATAGCTCGGAAATTTTGAATTTTCATTGTTAACGCCCACCCCTCCGATTCATATTGTGAATAGATTGTTAGAAAATCCGCTCTTAGATCATTTCTACATTACATTTAGGAGATTCCTACCAAATTTGGAGTTGATAGGAGCTATAGGTTAAAAATGGGAATTTTCCATTGTTAACGCCCCCGAAACCCCCCTTGTAGGTGGAATTTCGTAAAATCCGTTCTTAACTGACCTCTACTCGGTGCAAGGAATATTCCTATCAAATTTCAAGTCTCTACGCCTCATGGTTCTAGAGATATCGTGATGAATCAATATATAGGGGGAAATCTCTTATATATATATATATTAGGTATAATTATAAATAATTAGTTCCTAAAGAAAAAAAAAATTTTTCTACTACAAGTAATGCAAATCGTATACATGATCGGTTCGTAGTGAACAAAATTTTTCATCTAATTTCTTAATTATTAATTATCAATATATACATAATAATGGTATCTATATGTAGAGTTATAAAATTATTTATGAATACATGAAATCGCAAAAATGATTCTACGATATTGTTAACCCTTTAAGGGGGTATTCTAGTCTAGAGGTCTGAATTTCGAGCGTTTTTTGGCAATTAATATAAAAGAAGCAGTTAATATTTTTACTATACAATTTTTTATCATTTGTTTATTGATATTTCAAGAATACAAAAAAATACATTTCAAAAAAAAAAATAAATTTTCAAAAAGATATTAGTCCTTGAAGTAGAGAAAAAAAAAGGCTGTGTCCTCGTGAAAAGGATTTTTCCCTTTGTGTCCATCTGAAAAAAAAACAATGCCAAATTATTGATCAGTACAAATGTCACTGTCGCACAAACCAACAAAACTTGAAAAAAAAAATTTTTTCACAAAATGGCGGCTGTTTAAAACTAGAAGTCGATTTTTTTACTCATTTTTCAACTTCCTCCAATTTTTTAAAAATATTACAAATTTGAAATTTTCAATTTTTATTGATTAGTGCGAAAGCGAGATAATTGAAGAATATTCATGCTAAATTTCAAGTAAATCGGCTGATAAGAACCTAAGATATCTGCATCACCGTATCGAAAAAAGTAGTTTCGAGAAAAACGCGCTTCAAGTTTAACGTTCAGTTTCAGGCAGCGTAACTGATAAAATAGTACGTATAACTTACATTCTCTTAATCAGCTTCATATTGACTGTTTTCAGCATTTCTCTCTGTATAACGAGCAGTTCTTTCCTCTTTTGAAGCATCTGAAGCTCGAACCTCAGACCGTTCAATTCTTACTGCGTTGCGCCTAACAGCAAACCCATGGGATTCCAGACCTATTTTTATTCCCATTAGACTCATTATTTGTAAAATAGGATAAAAGCCTTCATTGAAAATGTAAACTGCTAAACAATTAGCAATCTCAATTGTCTGGGACCCGGCATGGATATGTTTGGGTGCAAATGTCCATATTAAAGAGTTAAGTGACTCGTTGTTATTTTGAGTTTCGCTGCCCAAGCAACGTTCTAATAAAGAATCATCTGATAAGCATTCGTAAATAGGTTTCATAACTTTTAAAACCTTATCAGTTAGAGGTGGATTTTCATGGTGAAAGTCATCCTCAGTTCCTTCGGCCGCTGCTTTCTACCACTTGCACCAGCTGTCTGGTCCAGGAGGGCAATTCATGTGCTGAGGCTTCTTATCAGTTGAAATTTTATGCAAGTACGTGGCCCATATTTCTCGTTTCATATCTTCAACGGATTCAGGATGACGACGGATAGCTAATCCGTAGTACGCAGACAACTGAGTGATTACTTTGAAACGGTGCTTTACCAGCACCGACACTAAAACGGCTGTAACTTTGAAAATAATTTGAATTTTGAAAAATCCTTTCAGGGAGATATTTTTGAATATCTAAACTAACGAATTATGAAAAAAAAATTTTTTTATTTTTTTCAAAATTCTAGACTAGAATACCCCCTTAATGTTCTGGAAGTGCAAAAAATCTTGGTGTGAGCTGTTAGGGGAGAGAGCCAATCATAGTCCATTATGCGATTGTGTGAAAGACGGTCTAGTGTAGTAGTGTGTCTATGCGTCCCTTTCTACTATTTTTCGAGCCCCTTCTCTAGGAAATAGACTATAGCTCTCTCACTTAAAGAAAAAGACTCATATTGAGAGTAGGGATTCAAGGCCGAAAGTTAAAGGGTTAAGGTACTTCGTTGCTTTAGAATTTATAATTCCTTTAAAATTAAAAAAATAATAGAGGTAGAATCAGAATTAAAAGCTAAAATTTTGATGGAATTATTTTTATTTAGTATATGGAACTATATATTGCTGGAGGGCCTGGCTAACAATTTATGAACTTGACAAAACTAATAATTTTTGTGAAATTGAATTTTCTTTAAGTTCCTATTATTTCATTCGCAAAATACTATTTATTGAAAGATTATTAATGATTGGAGTAACAGACTCTTAGTTAAAAAAAGAGAATGTTTTATAGTCATCACAAAATACCCACCGGAGTAAAAAAAATTATATATACAGTGCAAACTTGATGTAACGAAACTCAAGGGAAATAAAAATTTTTCGTTTTTCAGCCATTGCAACTTTAAAACTACTAGCAATTACAAACAGCGCAGTGTTTACAGTGATCAAAAAGCTATGACTGACTTATGAAGAATTATACATGTCAGCACTTGTTAAGACATTAGTTATTGTGGAATTAAGTGGGGATAATTTGTAAAATACGTTATGTAGAGGTTATTGGCTGGGAAATTCGTTATATATAGGTCAATAATAGTTTCTATCTATATTTTGCAATGATTGAACTTTTGTTATAGTGAGGTTGTTTGAAAAATATAATCGTAATATAAAGGTATATTTTACATAGACTCTTATGGGCAGTTCTAGGGGATTTTGAAAAATTCGTTAAATCGAGGAATTCGTTATATTGAGGTTGCACTGTAATTATATATGATTCATATATAATTATATATGAATCATATATACATCTATACAATTATATATGAATTATATATAGTTTTTTTACTCTGGTATGCTTTTATATAAGCATATAACTAAGATATAATTAGATAAGATTACTTATATACTGATAAGGGTATATCTGACTATATGAAGCCTTATCAAGTCATATCAACTCTGATCAGGGATTTTTTTTTCAAATTTATCAAAGTATATATGGGGCATTCCACGCCAAATCGAATGGTTTCAAAAATTTAAATTTTAGATATTCTCAATTTTTTGGTATTTTTTAGTACCCCCCAAAAGAGACCTCCTGATAAATTTTGAGATTTTTTTGATCACTGGTTCAAAAAATATCAAATTAAAAAAAAAACCGCTCTTTTTTTGGTTTTTTGCTCGTAACTTTTTTAATACTGCTCGAAATTCACAATTTATTTTACAAAATTTTCGTTTTTAAATGTTTTTTTCAGAAAAAAATATAAAAAAATTTTCAAATTATTTTTCATTAAGATTTTTTAATTTTAAGTTTTTAATCGTGTTTTCCAAATTGTGTGCATCCGTCGATTTTTTTGAAAATTTGCTATGTTGAACTTTTATCCTTCCTTCAACTTTTTAGCCCGGTCCGGTAAGGGTCCTTACATAATTACTATTTTTTATCGATTTTTAGAAATTATAAATTATTATTAGTACCGATTTTTAAACTCTGTACTTCTTTTTTACTTATAATAAATTAATTTTGATATATTTTTGTCCCAAATCGGAATTTTAAAGAAATAAAGAAAGACTAATTTTATTTACGAGTAACTATTAACAACCGTTTTTATTTATTATCGTGTTTTTTCGAATATTTTACATAAACGACCGTTTTGTGGAGGAACGGTAAAAAGAAAAGCAGCAAGAGCAAGCCTTCAACGGCCACTTGATGATCAAATAACTACAGTAATAGAGTTGTACAACTGAGCGTCGAGACCAACAAGTCTACCAAATATTGTTGTTAAATTTATACCTGAAAGAGACTATATTAAGGCAAAAAAAAAGATACGATTTGCGATACAATACCGCTAAGACCATTACACGAATTCAAAAATTTCATTCAGTTATTCCCAGGAGCAACGGAAACATAATAATTAAGGAGTATTTAAGTTTAAAAAACGGTCGTTTATGTAAAATATTCGAAAAAACACGATAATAAATAAAAACAGTTGTTAATAGTTACTCGTAAATAAAATTACTCTTTCTTTATTTCTTTAAAATTCCTATTTGGGGCAAAAATATATCAAAATCAATTTATTATAAGTAAAAAAGAAGTACAGAGTTTAAAAAATCGGTACTAATAATAATTTATAATTTTTTAAAATCGATAAAAAATAGTAATTATGTAAGGACCCTTACCGGACCGGGCTAAAAAGTTGAAGGAATGATAGTTCAACATAGCAAATTTTCAAAAAAATCGACGGATGCACACAATTTGGAAAACACGATTAAAAACTTAAAATTAAAAAATCTTAATGAAAAATAATTTGAAAATTTTTTTATATTTTTTTCTGAAAAGAACATTTAAAAACGAAAATTTTGTAGAAAAAATGGTGAATTTCGAGCAGTATTAAAAAAGTTACGAGCAAAAAACCAAAAAAAGAGCGGTTTTTTTGAAAATTCGATATTTTTTGAACCAGTGATCAAAAAAATCTCAAAATTCATCAGGAGGCCTCTTTTGGGGGGTACTAAAAAATACCAAAAGATTGAGAATATCTAAAATTTAAATTTTTGAAACCGTCCGATTTGGCGTGGTGCCTCATATATACTAGCTGTTACCCGCCCCCTCCGCTGGGCACTTAGTATTGTATTTAGAATTAAATAGAATTGTATTTCTAGATCTAGACTTGAAATGAAATTGGAGTATTGTTTTGACTTTCACAGATTTCAAATTTCATTGGATTGGCCTGTACCTTTTATCCAGGTGATTATTCTAGCTAATATCCATTGTATCTTTCAATGTGCAATCACTATAACCTTCCCGTGGTTTTCTTCCAAAAATGAATAATGATTAACATGAAGAAAAGAATTTGAAATAAGCATTGAAAGTTTCAGTTAAAGTAATTGCAGGTCTCATAAGTGAAGTTGAAATCAGCCTAGCTTAAAGTGCGACGAATTTTGCTGCTATCTATGATTCTATCAAATTTTTTATCTGTAGGAACTGTATTTGAAGAATGTAAATTTTTTGACAATTATTACTCCCGTACTCCTATTTTGGAGAGAAATTTTGTAAGATCCTATTTGAGATGATTTCTACATTATAAATAAAAGGTTCCAATAAAACTTTGAGTCCATAGAAACTATTGTTTGAAAATGAGAGATTATACTAATACGATGAAAATACAAATGTGGCGGAGTCCCGAAGCCTCTGTCCGGCTGAGTGAAAATTGTTCTTGAAACAGATAAATTTAAGGAATATATTGCTTTAAATATGCGCGAAAATATGATTTCAATCCATAAGTGTTATTATTTCACAATAGTAATAACTATTTAATGATAATTTGATTTAGATTATTATATTGAAACGAGTCAATACTTTAATTAAAAATTTTAATGCTCAAAAATGTACAATAAAATTAAATTATTCATGTAAGAGTAATAAATTGAAAATTAAATGGAATTTAATGTGTATTTTTTTAAATGTTACCGTTTAATGGGCTATAACTTCGAAAATAGTGGTTCTACAGTCTTCGTCCAAAGAGATATTTTTGTAGAGAATTTAATTTAATATATAAAATTCTCGTGTCACAGTTTTCGTTGCCATACTCCTCCGAAACGGCTTGACCGATTTTGATGAAATTTTTTGTGCTTATCCGGTATCTATGAGAATCGGCCAACATCTATTTTTCATCCCCCTAAATGTTAGGGGTAGTCCGACCCTAAATTTTTTTTTTATTTTTTAGACAAAATTTTTAATTTCTATTTTTTTATGATACAACATACTGTTATGTCCGAATTAATTATAATTAAATAATTATTGGTAGTGTGGGCCTTGAGGAGGCTCGGACACGTTTTTAGATAGATTTTCTCTTGTAGGTAAGCTACAAGAGTTTATTTTTAATGTGGGTTTTGAACGCTTCCCGGTAACCAGGAGTTCCAACGGCGAATTAAGAGGGAAGTCGATATCAAATTCTGAACTTACAGTCGTCCTTTGCGTTGTTTCCAGCTGATTTGAATTAGATTTGATTGGTCGGTAGGTACCGTGCTGAATTCTCTTCCTTGTCTCGAGATAGAGATCGATGTAGAAGAGGGAGATCAAGATCTTATTTTAGAATGATGTAAGACACATGAAGTTCTGGTTTTATAATTTATTCAGTTATTAACCCTATGGGCGTGGCGCACTCAATGCACAATGTTTCACTTATTTACTATTCACTTATAACTATATTTTAAGGTTTTGAACGTTTCGTTATATGAGTTCGTAACGACTCCGACCGATACTTAGATCTGTCGTTAATTAAACAATAGATCGAGGAGTTATAATTTAGACAAAGATATCACTACGGACAACGGGGTTCTCGATACAACTCGAAGAGCACACTGGCGCGGTTCGTAGAAAATATAATTTAAAGAATCGAAAGATAATATTGAATTTAGAAGTTTTGTATAAGCGACCTAGTGCTTTATACTGCCTTACACGTAACGCGGTATAAGGACCCACACGGGTTCTACGAAGATACCTTCCTTCGTATTCTTTAATAAAAGAGTGAACGCTTGATCCGTGGTGTTTGGTGGTTTTTATACACCCGGATCGTGATTTTCGGAAGGGAGTTAAATTTTGTTATTGGTCTAAAATTGCAATTTGACAGAACGTGGACAGTGTGCTCATTTCTTCATCGAGGTGTTGTCCGAGTGATTGCCGAAATTAATAAAGTGCGAGCGTTGTACTTTTCAACGAAGGGGAGAGACCCTGTTTATTATATGAGGCAACGCCGGATATAACAGCATCCCCCCCAAAAGAAGGGGTGCTTCGGCATCTCTTCTTTTGAAATTGCGGGTGTCTCTCCTTTGGTGGAAAAGCACCGCTTCACTTTTATTTTAAGTTGTTTAACATTTATTAATCTTATTCTAACAATAATAATTTTATTTTTGTTATTGAGTGTGTTTCTGCCCTTTACATGTGTAAATATATAAGTTTTATAGTATAGGATAATTTTTATATAGTTACAATTATATGATTATATATCTCTAGTTACATTATGGTTCTTATATAAAATGTGTATTGTCTTGAAGCCTTCCTTTTTGAATTTTTGCGCTTTATTTCGCGGAATTTCTAATTTATCGGTAGTAGTATTGTTTTTAGGTCGTTATCTTATATAGGTGGAAGGTAATTTGGTTAAACAGTGGGAGAGTGATTATAATCAGGAATTTATTTCCTATTCTTCCCGTATTTACTTTGGCGACGTTGGAGAGGGTCTGGATATTTACGTGGTCTACTGGTTGAGGAGGGTTTAAGTGTGGGAAGCGAGTCATGATGTCTCTGGTTGCATTTATCAGTTGTTCGGGTGATAGAATTCCTCCCGGGATGTTCCCTCTCTTTGCATCTTCTATAGCTGTCTCGGCTTCCTTGAGGTAGCGTATTAATTTCGTTGTTCTTTGGACTCTTTCGTCGGCTCTTTGCATGAAGTGTATACGTAATTTTAATTTTTCGATTTCACTTCCGACTTGTGTTGCGTAACGGTTGATGGTGTCGGATAGTAATGTGACTCTTGCTTTGGTTTTATTTTGGTCGGAGATGACTTTGTTTATTTCTGATTTTATTATGTGTGTTGAGTTGTTCATCAGTGTTGTTATTTCTCTTTGATCGTTATATAGTTCGTTGATTTCTGTGGAGATGTGTTCGTGGTCGTCGTAGTCCATGAGTCCAAAGGCCTTTCGTGCTATGGAGCCTACGAAGCCGAACCAAGGCGTCCTTCGATTGCGAATTTTTGTGATATTTTCGACTTGTTTGAGATTTTGTTTTAGTCGATTAACTACGTCTTGTCTGTCTTTTTCTAGTTCTTTTAATATGGCTTCCTTTCCTAAGATTGCGCACTCGAAGGGAGGGAAGTAGGACAGGCAAGTTTTGCGACTTTCGCGATCGTCCGGTGACGTCATTTCTTGCCAGGGGGATACGTTGATAATGGCTTCGATGTCTATGGTGGAGATGATTTTCCATTGTCGTTCTATGAGATGAATTGTATTACTCTTTTCGTATAAGACCCCTGGATTAAATGATGAAGGTTGGATTTTGAATGGTTCTTGAGGTTCCGTTGAGACGATGGGTAGGAGCCAGAGAATTGTTTGTAACAGCAACATTTTATTTGTTGTGGTTTTTCTGTAACAGGAGTGTATTATATTTTATTCGATGGCTCGTTTTAATTTACTAGGGTGTTTAATTAAGCGTTTTCCGTTTGGGAGTTCTAATATTAAACACCCTTTGTCAGTGATGTCTACGATTTCGAACGGGCCTTTATAATACACGTCAAGTTTATTTTTGCGAGTTTCATTTAGGTTGTATACGAAATCTCCTATTTGGAAGTCTATGGGGTGTAAGTTTTTGTCGAATCTTTCTTTGGATCTCAACTTCGACTCAACTAAGGAATCGCGAGCGACGCTACGAGTATGGCTTAGGCGGTTCATCAAGTCCACTAAGTAATCGGGGTATGTTTCGATTTTTTCGTAGTCTGGGAATTCAGTTGGAGCACGTGCCTTTTTCCCGTATACTAACTCGTACGGGGTGAATTTTGTCCCAGTGTGGACCGAGGTGTTATAGTTGAACATGGCCATTGGTAAATATTCGTCCCAGTCTGAGTATGACTCGACGAAAACTCGGAGATATTCGACGAGAGTTTGATGACTTCTCTCTAGAGATCCGTTGGCTTGAGGGTAGTAGCCGGAAGTCGTTACTCTCCTTATTTTTAGAATTTCTGACATTTTTGCCAGTAGTTTAGAGGTGAATGACGTTCCTCTGTCTGATAGGATTGTCCTGGGGCATCCGTATAGGCAGATGTACTGGGTGATCAGGGCTTCTGCGACGGTTTGAGTCCTGATGTCTGGTACTGCTATGGCTGCGCAGTGCTTGGTGAAATTATCTTGTATGGTGAGAATATGTACGTTGCCTTTGCCGTCATAGGTAGTGGTCCTACGGTGTCGATCGAAATTTTTCGAAGGCATCGGATGGTGTGTCGGTTATAACCATTGGTTGTTTAGTTTTTATTCGAGATAATTTCTTCTGTTGGCATGTGTCGCATCTCAGGATATATTGGTAGATCTGTTCCTTCATTCCGGGCCAATAAAATGTTTCTCTTATCCTCCAATATGTTTTGAGGACTCCTTTATGGCCTCCGATAAGGCTTGCGTGTTTTTCTTTGATGATCTCGGGTCGCAGTTCTTCGGGCGGAACGGAGATTTCGCCGTCACAGAGTGTTATTTGTACGGGGCAGTCACGGAGTTCTTTTAACAGGTGAGAATGTATGTTGATAGTCCCGAATCCATCTCCCTTTTGAGCCATTCTTAAGGAGTGTATCTCGTATCGTTCTAAGGCGAGGCGGAAGCTTTGAAGTCCGTTTATTAGGTCTTCAGTTGATATTTTTGTTCGGTGATACTCGCCGATAAAGATAGTGAAAATCCGATATTTGCCAATTTTTGTTACCAGGACGTCTCCTTTGCGTGGTTTGGCTTGTTTCAGATCGTCTGTGTCGATGAATTTAAGATCTCGGAGTAGTTTCGCTGTGGGAGTGGAAAGTTCACAATCTGTAGTAAGAAAGTGAGCGATGTTATCTCGAGCGTATGTGAGTCCATCTCGGCTGGCTATTAGCTCTACTACTCTTAATTCATCAGGTCTATCTTGTGTTGGTTCTATTGGCTCCGTAGATTTTTCCATCCCCCCCTCTAGGTTTTTGTTTAGGGGTAAGTTATTATTTGGGCTTATGTCCTCTTCGGAAGATGTTTCTAGAGGTTCTATGATTGTTGCTGGTTTTCTCTCGGGTCTGTTAGATTTTATTGGCGCGGGAGAGTCGTTGTTTGCCGGTGGGTTTGTATTTTCTGGATTTTGTTGAGGTGTTAAGGTCACAGACGTTTCTAGAGGAGTCGCGTCTTCTCCGTTCGGTTGCTCTGGGGGTATAGGTAGATTATCTTTTTCCTCTGGTCTTTGAGGTGATGGATCTAGGAACGAGACTGTTTTTCTTGACTTCTCGGTAGTCTCGGGTGCTGTAGTAGGGGTCGTGGCTACAGGAGATCCGAAATCTAGAAATCGGCTAGAGCTCGCACCCGGTGAGTCTGCGGTATTCATTGTTGGTAGTTCTGACAATCTAGTTCTCATTTGAGTGATCACAGACTGGTCTGGTATGGGTCTGTAAGGCGTTGACCCTTGATGAACGCTGGTGTCGACCACAGATCCTGTTACTGGGTCCCATTTGATCCCTTTTGCTTCAAAATTTTCGATCATTGTGCGGACTAGCGTTGGTGTTTCCGGGGCTAGCCGAATCGTGGTTTCAGTAACATCGGATCCAGGTGGGAGGTCATCTGTGGGAGACTTATTTTTATCGATTTCAGGGCTTTTGGTTGTAGGTTGGGTTAGTATTATTGTGTCGTCTGGCTCGCTGATAGCGCTGGTACTATCTTGGTCCTCGTTAGCTTCCTCGGAGACAAATTCGTTTACGGCTATTTCAGCTTCTTCGCTGGCTTCTTCGGTGTCTTCTTGTTCGGTGAAGGTTTTCTCCATTGATCTTATTTGTTGGAAATTTTCTATAGATCTTTTTACTTCCTTTATTACGTTAGGACTCGGCGTAGGTACTGGTCGCCACCAGCGGGGATTTCCTTTAGGAATTGTTGGTGATAAGGGAGGACGTGATGGGGTGTGGATTTGATCATCGGGTAGCTCTTCAATCGTTCTTTTTGTGGTTTGAACGTTGGGGGTATTTTCTGCGGATGGTTCAGTGACTTCTCTAGTCGACTCCGTCTGTCGTGGAATTACGGGGTTTTCTTCTTCTTCTTCATCTCCGTCGTCACCAGAGTCAAAATAGGCCGGGGGAATTAGTTCCCTGATTGAATCTCTACCTGGTAGAGATGGACTAGCTTCCCCCCCTCTCGGCTCGAGAGTGTGAAATACGTCGTCATCTCCAGTGTTTACTTGAGTTAATCCTTGTGCATCTTCATCATTGCTGGTGGTTCCTGGCTCTACGTAGTTGATGGGATTTCTATGAGATCCTCTGCGTAGTTCCGACCGTAATCGAGAGGCAATCGTTTGTCGAATCTCTGGAGCGCTTTTGAGGGCTGGTCGATTTTTCGAGCCTAAAGGTCGTCCAGGTCGTCGTTTTGGAGGATCTATGGTGACCTTTTCAACTCCGTTTGCAGGTAATAGGACGGCTTCTGGTATATTTTCTTGGTTGTTGATGGCCGAGGGTTCGTTAGATGTGTCTTCCTTCTCTTGGAGTTCCGATTTTTCTTCTGGACGTCCTGTTGGGTTATATGAGAGTGCATCTGCGTATTGATCTCCGACGTTGGTCCGGATGGCGACCTTGAAGTGGAACTCATTGATCTTTGATCGCCATTTTCGTTGTCTGTCTGTGAGATCGTGTGTGTCTCGTAGCCAAGCTACGCAGGCTCTTTTTGTTTGGACGGTGAATCTTTTACCGTATAAGTAAGGCCGGAACTGTTGGATGGCGTAGACTACGGCGAGACATTCTTTTTCGTCTAGAGTATAGCGTAGTTCTGCGTCTCGTAGGACTCTGGATGTACAAGCTATGATTTTTCCATTTTTATTGAGGTCTTCTGTTGAGTCAGTGGATTCTGTTTCCTGGCTCAGAATACCTGATATACCTTCTTCTGAAGAACTGACCGCTAAAACGAAGGGCTTGTCGAGATCTGGGTATGAAAGGGTTGAATTTTCACACAAGGCGTTCTTGATGTCTTGGATGGCCCTTTCAGCTTCTTCGGACCACTTGAAGGGTTTTGTTTTTCGAGTTAAATCGGTTAAGGGTTTAGCTCGAACGGCGTAGTTGTCGATAAATCTGCGATAGTAGTTTGCTAGGCTGAGGAATTTCCTCATTTCTCGTTGATTACGAGGATTCGGAGCGTCTCGTATAGCTTGGATTTTCTTGGGATCAGGTTTCACTCCTTCTCGAGAGATTACGTGTCCGAGATAGTCAACTTCGGTGCATAAAAACTTGCATTTGTCTGGTTGAAGTGTGAGCCCTGCATCCCGGAGTACTTGGAATAATCGTCTGAGGCGTACTCCGTGTTCTTCTAGAGTCCTAGCATGGAGGATGATGTCGTCTAAATAGATTAATATCCACGGTAGGCAGTTTAGAGTTGAGTTCATCATCCTTTGGAAGGTGGCTGGAGCTCCTTCTAGGCCAAAGGGCATTCTGGCGTACTCGAAGTGTCCGAACGGAGTGGAGAAGGCGGTTTTGTGGGCGTCTTCAGGGTCCATTTTGATCTGATGAAATCCACTGGCAAGATCGAAGACACTAAAAAGTAGAGAGTCTCCGAGTTGGTCCAGGATTCCGATTATAGATGGTAGTGGATATGCATCTCCTATAGAGATTTTATTTAAATCCCTGAAGTCGATTACCATTCTCCATTTCTTTGCTCCTGTTTTGGGATCTGCTTTCTTCGGGACTACCCATACCGGGGAATTATAAGGAGATTTAGAATTTCTTATAATTCCTTGTTCCAATAAGTTGTCGATTTGTCGTTGTATTTCATCCTGATGTTGCTTGGGGAAGCGGTATTGTTTCACATGGACTGGCTTGTCAGTCGTAGTTGGAATTTTGCAAGTCGCTCGATTCGAGCATCCCAGATTATCTCCAGGGAGATGAAAGATGTCGGTAAAATCGTGTATTATTTCTGTAATTTGTTCACGTTGTTCTGCGTTAAGATCTTTTAGAGGGAATTTGTTTAAAATTTCTGTTGCTCGTTGTTCAACGGTTTTAATATCCGTTGGGTTGTCGTCTTGTGAGTCACTGAAGCTGTTGGATGGATCTTCAACGTGAAATTCGTAGTCTTCGAGGATTTGTGGCTCCAGTTCGATGGTGACGGGTTCGTTAGTCGTATTAAACACCATACAGGTAGCTGTTTCGCCGTCTACAGTGACTTAGGCTTCGCCCATAAACAAGCCTACTGGAAGATCTATTCGCGGTAGATATCCTTGAGTTAGTCCTGGATTTTTGATGGGGACTGGGGCTATCATTTTTGTTTTAGGGGGTACGGTGAAGGTAGATGGTTCGTAGATGTCCAAGCTAAAAGGTATGGGTTCTAGAGGTCGAGCCATCACGGTGAGAGTTTGTTCATAGTATGAGATTTCGGCTTTCTCATGTTCTAACCAGTCGTTTCCGAGTATCCCTACTCCGGGGACCGGTAGATCTTCTCGGCTTACTTGGCATTGGACTGGTAGGCCGAAAATTTTTAACTCGACTGTACCGAGCGTTTGTACTGCTTCGCCGCTGATTCCTCTGGCGATGAGTCGGTTTTTCGGATTTATGTAAGTTCCGGGTTGGAGTGCTGATTGATTGATGATGGTGACGTCTCCTCCTGTATCGATGATAAATCTCTGGTATTTTCCCAGCAGGACCGGACAGGATAAGTCAATCTTTGGGCCTCCGCCTACTGCGAGTAGTTGAGACTCGCAGGAGCCTCTCTTGATGACAAAGGGTATCGGGCGAACTGGTTGGCTTCTCAGTACCATCGTGTGCCAATAGAATGAGATGTTGGCTTGTTCTTTGGCTAGAAATTCGCTACCGAGGATGGCTAAGTAGCCTCCTAGTCTGCGAGGTACTATCCGGAACGGGATGGACTTGTCAAACAGCGTGAGTGTGACGAGTCCAATGATCGGTTGTTTATTGGTTCCGATCCCCCCCACTTGTCCGAGATTTTCATAGGTGAAAGTGGTGTCGTCAGCCAGGGCTTCAATGCTGATAAAGTTGTAGTTTGCTCCGGAATCAATCAGTATTTCACAGTTGTTGTTGAGAAATTTGGGATTTTTGACTGTGATTACTGGTCCTCGGCCGGTGACTAGGGCGATTCCGTCTACTGGTTGTATTGACGGTACACGGCTGCCGTCATTTGTTGAGGTAGTTGGGGCTGGCTCGTCTTTACCTCGGTCTGACGAGCGCCCATCAAGTTTAAAGAAGGCTCTAAAGGGTCTTCTTCTTTCTTCAGATTTCTTTTTGGGCATCCTGGGCAGTTGCAAATCTCCGAGCTCTTGATGTGTCTTTCGAATAGTACTGGTGATGACTCAGGGCATATTTCTGTAGATATAGCTGGAGGCGGCCCTTGTGGTTGCGTGGATTG
The DNA here is from genome assembly GCF_020080835.1 of Cotesia glomerata. Classification (NCBI taxonomy): domain Eukaryota; kingdom Metazoa; phylum Arthropoda; class Insecta; order Hymenoptera; family Braconidae; genus Cotesia; species Cotesia glomerata. The sequence goes on along the minus strand of NC_058159.1, from coordinate 11,522,842 downwards.
CACTACTCCATGGGTTCTCGTTTGCGGATATTGGGGACGTTGAATTCTAGGATAATATTCGGGTTTTTGAGATGAATACTGGGCTTTGGCTTGAGAGGAGTATTGTGGATTATATTGAGGGTTATAAGGGGGGCGGGGGGTGTAGGGTTTGTAAGAAGGATTATAATTCGCGGAATAATTTGGATTCGGGAAAGGGTTTTGATAATTTTTTGGATTATAGTTGGGGTTTGCTGAGAACACCATGGCTTGTGGTGTTTCACAATCTGACTCTTCACAATCAGCATTTCCACAGGGAGGTAATCCATACCAGGTTGGGGTAGGCTCGGAATATCCTTCGTAGGGGTTTCTTTCACCCCGGCGAAATTCGGTGTGCCCTGTGAATTATACGCAAAAGCAACTGGCTTTGGATTAGCATAGAGTTCCGTCTCCGGTTTGGTCCAGGGGTGCCCGTGAGCCGGGACGTGTGATTGTTGACTTTGATTGTTTTGAAAGTATCCTCGTGGGCCGTTGTTACGAGGATAATGATTTCCGTGTCGATCTTGAGGAAATTCTCGTTGAGAGGGCTTCGGATTTTGGAGCCTCATGTTGTTGTCGTATTTCAGCGCTTGGGCCTGGATTGACTCGAAGAGGGCGGTCAGGGTTGCATATTGACGAGTTGAGGCGAGGCATTTTAAGTAATCTGGCAAAGACTCGAAAAATAAATCGACTGCTAATCGGTGGGCTTGATTTGTGATTGCCTCGCGGTCGTCATCCGGGACTGCCGCTTGGATTTTCCGGAGGATGGACCGTAATCGATAATAGAAGCTTTCTACTGCTTCATAAGTTCCTCTCTGGGCTGAGGTCAGTTTTGCGAGATTTATACGGAGGGGGGTGCCAAGTCGAAAGTGACTACGTAAGACATTGACGAGTTCTTGTACGGTATGAATTTCCATATCTTCGACGACGTTCCTTGCACGACCTTTCAGCTTCCGGAGGATGCGTCCGATGAAGGGTTGTTGGTTATTTTCAGGCATCATGTGTAGCCAATCCTTTAAACGGTTATCGAATTCTTCGTAGCTGACGTCTCCGTCTCCGGTGAAGGTGGGAAGAGCTTCCTCCATCTCTTTGGTGATCTTGTAATAATTTTTTTCGGGTTCTTCTCGTGTGAGATCGAACAATTTGACCCCAGGTCGATTAGCGTTGTTGGCCTCCTCTTCTTCTCTGCGGCGTCGATCGGCATCTCTGGCTGCTGCGGCTGCCACTGCAGCTGCTGCAGCTTCTTCTTTGTTCGGAGGTGCCATGATTATTGTTTTCTCGATTGGGTAAGTAACTTAACTAGTCCGGCTGGAGCAGGGATGTTGCTTATGATTCTAGGCTGCTGGGATGATGGTTCTTTGACCGCCCGATTTAATTGGATTACTGGGATTTGATTTATCCAGTTGGTAACTTTCGTAAGTGTATCAATAGGGACTGATTCGTTCAGATCTGGTAACGGTCTTTCCTCTATACTCCTCGATGGGATTTGGATCGGTCGGGTTTTAATGCAATTTTTTGGTTTATTAACGAGAGTAGTTTTCCTTTCTCTTATGACCGGAATAGAGGAGTTGATAAAGGTAGGGTCTTCCCAATAACGAGATTCTATCATGGGACGGTGATAGATTTGGCCACTAAAGAAGTCTGAATAGGCCTTTCTGATTTGAAATTTAAAACCGCTACGCGAATGTCGTACCATTAGTTATTTTCTTTTTGGGTGCTATAGTTAGCACTCCATGACTTGACAAGAATAAATAAAAAATTTTAACGAATTGAAAAAAAAAAGGAAGAAATTTTATTTTAGATCGATTGGTATTATAAAGCCTTGTCCTGTATAATTTTGAATCAAAATTTTCTATGATTTCTCGTTGCTCGATAGACAGCAGCGAGAAAGAAAACTTGAGTCGCAAAAATGTAAAGAGTTGATTTGCGAATTGCTAAATCGGCAGATCAATCTCAAGAACAGTCTCGTTGCTCGATAGACAGCAGCAAGGTGTCTTGAAACCGATTTCCGTGTCAAGGCACTGCCAGTATCGCAGCAGAACCTCGTAAGCAAATCGTAAGTTTTACTCAACACTAGATTACAGCTGTTAATATGATATAGTGACACACTGACCGAGATATCAATGTACTTCACAAAAATTTCTGCGTCAGCAAAAGAAAATGTGTAGGTATGAGAGTACAATGACTCGTAGCCTACACGTAACGTGATACCAAACGTATTACGATAACGAATTTAAATGGACGAGATTTAAAGTGTGTCAATGAACTGAAATATAATTTTGTCAGCAAGAAAATTAAATGTTTATGTGCAAGAAGAATAATAAATGGTATTTTATTCGCAAAAAGAGAAAAAGAAAAAAAAAAAAAAAAAAGAAACGTTTAAAGGTAATTTAAAATTTTATAATTTTATGAGTTTAATGCGAAATTAAAATAAAAGATGGGAACATGAAAGGACCGACTAGTTCATAAGATAAAGGAATTCTGTTTTCTAAATTTTGTGACAGTTTAGTCAAATGTATTTTCGAAAAGTAGAAGGTTTAAAATTTTTGAATAGGACTTCCGGTTGTGGTAAGCCGAAAGGATGCGTTCGTATCCCACCGCTGCCACCAAAAATCTGATCTGTTATGTCCGAATTAATTATAATTAAATAATTATTGGTAGTGTGGGCCTTGAGGAGGCTCGGACACGTTTTTAGATAGATTTTCTCTTGTAGGTAAGCTACAAGAGTTTATTTTTAATGTGGGTTTTGAACGCTTCCCGGTAACCAGGAGTTCCAACGGCGAATTAAGAGGGAAGTCGATATCAAATTCTGAACTTACAGTCGTCCTTTGCGTTGTTTCCAGCTGATTTGAATTAGATTTGATTGGTCGGTAGGTACCGTGCTGAATTCTCTTCCTTGTCTCGAGATAGAGATCGATGTAGAAGAGGGAGATCAAGATCTTATTTTAGAATGATGTAAGACACATGAAGTTCTGGTTTTATAATTTATTCAGTTATTAACCCTATGGGCGTGGCGCACTCAATGCACAATGTTTCACTTATTTACTATTCACTTATAACTATATTTTAAGGTTTTGAACGTTTCGTTATATGAGTTCGTAACGACTCCGACCGATACTTAGATCTGTCGTTAATTAAACAATAGATCGAGGAGTTATAATTTAGACAAAGATATCACTACGGACAACGGGGTTCTCGATACAACTCGAAGAGCACACTGGCGCGGTTCGTAGAAAATATAATTTAAAGAATCGAAAGATAATATTGAATTTAGAAGTTTTGTATAAGCGACCTAGTGCTTTATACTGCCTTACACGTAACGCGGTATAAGGACCCACACGGGTTCTACGAAGATACCTTCCTTCGTATTCTTTAATAAAAGAGTGGACGCTTGATCCGTGGTGTTTGGTGGTTTTTATACACCCGGATCGTGATTTTCGGAAGGGAGTTAAATTTTGTTATTGGTCTAAAATTGCAATTTGACAGAACGTGGACAGTGTGCTCATTTCTTCATCGAGGTGTTGTCCGAGTGATTGCCGAAATTAATAAAGTGCGAGCGTTGTACTTTTCAACGAAGGGGAGAGACCCTGTTTATTATATGAGGCAACGCCGGATATAACAATACAAAAATACATACAATCCTCAATTTTCACCCTTCTACGATCAACCCTTATTTTTTAATAGCCATTTTAGTAATTTAATCATTTTTCCTCTCCGGTCGAAAACTGATCAATCGTCATTTAATTAGTTATCCCCGCCAGATGTCTACAGGTGTCACTTCTGACCCAGTAAACAGCACGGAGTAGGGATGAGAACGAAGCCGGTCTCCTTTCTTTCTCACTCCCTACACAGTTGTCGGCCATCATTATTGTTTATGCATCAAGTGTAGTAGTAACGTTGACAATTATTATTTTGCTATCTCAGTGTAACTCTCATATTAACTTTTAATCATTCCTATTTTATCAATAATAATTAAATTATCAATTTTGAGTGTATTTTGCACGATTAGTTAATCAAGTGATTTTATAACCTCAAAAGTACTCAACACGTGACACGAGCTTCCAATAACAACGGATTTTGTGTTGTAAGTATACTTTTTTTTATTTATATCGAAAATATTGTTAATCTTATAAAAATGTAATTTTAATTTAATTTTATTAAAAAAATGTAATTGAACAATTAAGATTTTCATAGTTTCCAAAAAATCAATCATTATGAATCTTTATTTTGAAATGTCAATGGAAATATTGGTTGTATGAAAAAATTATAAGAGACAATGTTTTCATAAAATTTAATTTTTTCTTTTTGATTGAAAATTTTTTCCATAAAACTTATATTTTTGTTATAATTTCATAAATTAAAACTAATCATTTAAAAACTGCGGCAAAAATCCTGGCCCTAATTATACTTTTAACATTTTTCATCATTAAATAATTTCATTAATTCTATTTATGTATGTTTTGTACAGTGAGCAATGCCAAGAAAACGCAAAGGGGCTGATTTGAGCCGCAGTACAAGTAAAGCTCGAAACTTGCGAAATAGCAGATCCGAAAGAACAAAAGAACAAATCCAGCAACAAAATACTGATGCACGTGTCAGAATGGCGCAATTGCATCAAGAAGAGCCAGAAGATACACGAGCTGAACGCAATGAAGTCAGAAGATTAGAACAACGACAATCACGCCGTTTCACAGTCAATAGACGAAGAACAAATGACCAACAACGACAACAGGTACATCGAGCATTTATATCTGATTCATTCCTGCGTCTAGCACTCCAGTATGAGCCCGATATTGAATATTATGCTCATTCAAAAGTGGTAATTGGTGCTATGGACAAGGAATGTCCGCATTGTCATGCTCTGAAATTCAAAAATGAGCCAGCTGGGATGTGTTGCGCGTCAGGAAAAGTGCAACTACCTGAAATTGAAACACCACCTGAACCATTGAACGGCTTACTTATCGGCACGGATCCAGATTCTAACGTGTTCCTGAAGTCAATTCGAAAATTCAATTCATGCTTTCAAATGACATCGTTCGGAGCAACAGAAATAGTTCGAAATACTAATGCAAATGGTCAACAATTCAATTCTACATTCAAAATCAGAGGCCAAGTTTATCATAAAATGGGCTCACTGTTGCCAATGCCAAACGAACCACATAAATTCTTACAAATCTACTTTATGGGCGGCAAGGATTCCGGAAGCGCACTTGCCAATCGCGTGAATGCACGTTGTGATTATAATAACCTTGATTCACTTTATGCCAGGCGCATCGTCAGCGAGCTAGATGCTCTTTTGAACGAGCACAACGAGTTGTTGAAAATATTCAAATCGCATATGCACCAATTACAAAGCGATAATCACGCTATCGTCATTAATCCTGATAAAACACCAGCTGGAGAGCATATTCGTAGATTCAATGCACCCGTTGTTGATGATGTTGCTGGAATCATGGTTGGCGATTGTACAGCTGCACGAGAAATTGTGATTCGTAGAAGAAATAATAATCTTCAGTTCATTGCTGACACACATCGTTCATATGACACTCTCCAATATCCGCTAATATTCTGGAAGGGACAAGACGGATATTGCATAAACATAAAACAACGAGATCCCGTATCAGGTACTTCATTGATTATTAATTTGATCATTAATCATTTAACAAAACAATTAAATTATTGAACGTAATAAATTTAAATTAATTTTTATGAACAAATATTACAGGAGCTGAAACAAACAAGAACGTTAGCTCAAAGGATTATTATGCGTACCGATTAATGATTAGACGTGGCCTGGACAACGTCATTTTACGATGTCGTGAGCTTTGTCAACAATTCATGGTCGACATGTACGCGAAGATTGAGAGCGAACGACTACGATACTTACGATATAATCAACAAAAGCTGCGCGCGGAAGAGTACATTCATTTGTGAGACGCTATCAACAACAACGCCGACGTCGCCGAAATTGGTAACCATGTCATTTTACCATCATCGTACGTAGGCAGTCCACGTCATATGCAAGAATATATACAGGATGCTCTGACTTTCGTGCGCGAATATGGACGACCATGTTTATTTATCACGTTCACATGTAATCCAAAATGGCCAAAGATTACATCTTTGCTACTGCCTGGCCAAAATGCAATACATCGCCATGACATTACAGCACGTGTGTTCAGACAAAAGTTGAAGTCTTTGATAAGTTTCATTACTAAATCACATGTATTTGGTCCCACATGTTGCTGGATGTATTCGGTTGAGTGGCAAAAGCGAGGATTACCTCATGCACACATTTTGGTTTGGTTCATCGACAAAATCCGTCCTGAAGAAATCGATAGTATCATTTCTGCGGAAATTCCAGATCCATCCACTGACCAACTGCTGTTTGATATTGTTACAACAAACATGATTCATGGTCCATGTGGTACTCTTAATAGTTCATTGCCTTGCATGGCTGATGGGAAATGTACTAAAAATTTCCCTAAAGATTTTACCAATGATACGGTCACAAATGTCGACGGATACCCAATATATCGTCGAAGAAATCCTGAAAATGGCGGACAATCGTTTATTAAAAATATCATCAACACAGACATTGATATTGACAATCGTTGGGTGGTGCCATATTCGCCTCTGCTGAGCAAGACATATAATGCTCATATTAATGTTGAGTTCTGCAGTTCTGTGAAGAGCATCAAATACATTTGCAAGTATGTCCATAAAGGCAGTGATATGGCTGTGTTTAGAGTGGAAAATACTAATGTGAATGCTCCTCCAGTGAATAAAAACGATGAAATAACGCTCTACCAAATTGGTCGGTACATCAGCTCCAATGAAGCTGTTTGGCGTATCTTTGGTTTTCCAATTCATGAACGGGATCCAGCAGTTGTTCAGTTAGCCATCCATCTTGAAAACGGTCAGCGTGTATTTTTCACGAACGAGACAGCGATTGATCGTGCAATAAATCCATCTAAAACTACACTCACTGCATTTTTTGAATTGTGTAATCGTGCGGATGATTTTGGTGCCTTTGCACGAACATTACTCTATTCACAAGTACCACGCTATTTCACATGGACTCAAACAAAAACATGGATGCCCCGCAAGCAAGGCTCACCAGTTGCTGCATGTCTCAATTTATTTAAATCAAACGCCTTGGGGCGATTATTTACAGTCAATCCAAGACACACGGAGTGCTTTTATCTTCGACTGTTGTTGGTTAATGTTACTGGCCCATTATCATTTCAAGATATACGTAAAGTGAATGGGCAACAATATCCAACGTATAAAGATGCATGCCTTGCACTCGGCTTGCTGGAAGACGACAACCAGTGGGAATGCATGCTTGCTGAAGCTGCATTGAACTGTACAGCAATACAAATTCGTCTACTATTCGCTATAGTGTTGACTATATGTTTCCCAGCCCGAGCACAGATATTATGGGAAAATCACAAAGATTCAATGACTGATGATATATTGCATCAACATCGTATACGGTGCCACGATCTAACCATAACATTCAGCGACGAAATGTACAATGAAGCATTGATTGCTATTGAGGATCTTTGCATTGTCATTGCCAACTTACCACTTAGTAATTTCGGTATGAATTCGCCAAATCGAACTGCATCTGATTTAATGAATACTGAAATGAATCGTGAACTGCAGTACAGTTCTGTAGAAATGGCAGCGATTGTTGCCCGCAACGTCCCACTAATGAATGAGGAACAAAGAACCATTTATGATCGCATTATGCTCGCAGTTTCAGCTGGACAAGGTGGGTTCTTCTTTTTGGATGCACCGGGTGGAACTGGCAAAACATTCGTTATTTCGCTAATTCTTGCTGAAATACGATCAAATAATGGCATCGCATTGGCCGTTGCATCATTGGGCATTGCAGCAACTTTATTGGATGGAGGTAGAACAGCTCATTCAGTATTTAAGCTGCCACTAAATATTCAGAATAACCCTGACGCAGTATGCAACATTAAGAAACAATCGTCCATGGCCACTGTGCTGAAACGGTGTAAAATTATTATTTGGGATGAATGTACTATGGCACACAAACATTCACTTGAGGCGTTGAACAGGACATTGAAAGATATTAAAAACAGTGACAAACTATTTGGCGGAACTCTGTTGGTCCTTTCAGGTGATTTCAGACAAACACTTCCAGTCATTTCACGTTCAACATACGCTGATGAGATCAACGCTTTCTTAAAATCATCTCCATTGTGGCGTAATGTTGAAAAATTACAGCTAAAAATAAATATGCGCGTTCGAATGCTTCAAGATCCATCCGCTGAAACATTTTCAAAACAACTCTTAGATATCGGTGATGGAAAAGTTGCTATAGATGAAACTGGATACGTAAAATTACCGACCGATTTCTGCACAATCGCTGATTCGCAAGATACTCTCATTGAACAAATATTTCCCGATGTACACACACAGTACATAAATCATGAGTGGCTTGCAGAAAGAGCGATTTTAGCGGCAAAAAATGTAGACGTTGACAATTTAAATCTGAAGATACAAATGTTGTTGCCAGGGAACTTGGTATCATATAAATCTATTGATACAGTTTGCGACGACAGCGAAGCAGTAAATTTTCCCACAGAGTTTTTGAACTCACTGGATTTGCCAGGCATGCCACCGCATAATTTACAATTAAAGGTTGGATCTCCAATTATTTTGCTTCGTAATTTGAACCCACCCCGGCTGTACAACGGTACGCGATTAGTCATTCAAAAATTAATGAAAAACGTGATCGAAGCCAGGATTTTAAATGGCAAGTTCAGAGGTGAAAATATACTCATACCACGGATTCCTATTATACCTACAGATGTGCCAATTCAATTCAAACGTATTCAGTTTCCGATTAGATTGGCATTTGCAATGACTATCAACAAATCCCAAGGTCAAACGATGTCTGTTTGTGGATTAGATTTGAGAACACCATGTTTTTCACACGGACAATTATACGTGGCATGCTCTCGAGTGGGTAAACCATCCAGTTTGTTTGTGTTAGCTAAAGATGGTCTAACAAAAAATATTGTTCACGCTATGGCATTAAGAGATTGATATTGTTTAATAGTGTTACTGTCGTAATTGTTTAATTAATGATATATAATTTTAAGGAATAAATTATAATAACTTAAAAATAATGTTTGCCTTTTGTTATTTTTATATTCCCTCATCGTTCACAGCGCTCCATGCTTATTTCACGCATATACCACATTCTTACATACATACAATATACACATTCTAACATACATACATACTTACAATAAGTAAGCTATTTTTTGTCTACACTAGAAATTACTAGGAAATTATTTATATGGCAAAACAACGTTTGCCGGGTCAGCTAGTACAAACTATATATTTTGTGCTTGTGAGTCATTATTTAACATCAATAATTTGTCACAATTGTACATAATACTGACGTAATTTGAAAGTCATTTTCTAAATCAGTGACAAACGATTATTTTCCACAATATTGATAAAATTTGGAGGATGTATTTTTTTAATATTATCGATTGATCAAAATTTATCAAACATAAAACTTCTTCAACAAGATGTCTAATTTACAATTAATCGCTAAATATTAGTGAAAATTGGTTTAAAATTTAGTAAGAATCAGGAAGAGGTAAACAGCTGATTTAAGCTGGTACCTTGCAAATTTAAGTCCGCTCTTAATAACAAAAATTTATAATTTATAATATTAATGAATATATCTAACATATTAGCAAATAACATACAAAATATTTTTCATTTACGTTTTTAAGAAAAAAACATAGAAATTAAATACATGTGGGATATAAACTTTTTATATCTTTGCTTGTATGTTTCCATACACTGCAGAAAAAAAATCTTGACTCAAAGGTAAATTTCTTTGGACTAAGAATATATTAGAGATGACTGAAAATTTCGTGAATGAAGTCAAAATTTCTTGACACTAAAACACTTCTTGCTCCAATATAACTTCGGCCTCCGTCAAAATTTTCTTGGTGCAAGAAATACTTTTTTTTCGTTGCATATGTTTCTCACTTATATTTTTCCATGAATTTAGGTACTTTTATCCATTGTAAAAATATTTTCGACTTCATTCAGTATGAATGATTTGGTGTGAAACTGATAACAAAATACCGAGTTCAATTTATGTGGCATGAACTCTAAATTTTTAAACCGTCAAGCGAGTAAACATATAATTTCTTATGGTTTCGCGTCAAGAAATTAAATGTCAGTCACTTAAATATTGCACTATTACTTGAAAAATAATTTTCTGACACTAGTGCTGCTACTTATGAAACATTGTATTTGAAATAATTCAAACAGTTCCATGATTGTTATTGACGAGACTAATAGTATTTTACACAGTAAAAAATTTTGCGTCATTGCGTCAAAAACTTTAGTGTTAAATATTTAACTTTTTTAAGTGTTAATTTAACATTTTCTTGTGTAAAATCAACATAAAAAAATGTTCAATATTTAACATAAAAATTTTTAACACAAAAATTAACATTAAAAAGAAATATAGATTAAAAAAATGGTATACTTAAAAGAGTTGAAATTAAAAAAAAAAATCTAAATTTTGTAAATTGAAATTTTGAAGAAGAAAAATCCAAATGAAAAATACTAAATTTTCGGAAAAAATTAAATAAAAAAAAAATTCGAGTCTTGAGAAATCAATAAGTATTAAAAAATATTCAAATGACACGGATACATCGTTTACTCTGAAAAAATTTCACTCTGTGAAAATTCTCTGTGTCCGCAGAGAGTCTAAAGTTCTCTGTGTCCGCAGAGAGTCTAAAGTTCTCTGTGTCCGCTTTTAGACGAAAATTTTTGAAAGTGTAAGATTCAATCAATTCTTATGAAAATTTATAAATTGCCTATTCATTACCACAAGTTTCACTAAAGAGCCTTTTATAAGAGTTTTTACAAAGTTTTATAGAACTTTATAAAATTTCATGAGTTTAATGAAATTTTATAAAATTGTATAAATTATTAGACTTGAATTTTATACAATTCCAGCTCTTAAAATCCATTTAATCTCAGAAAAAATTATGAAATAAGCATTTTTCGTCATGTGAAGCTTATCACATAAGTTATTTACTTCGTAACATGAACCGTTACTTGGACAAGTGAGCAGCGTTCCAGACTTCGATACGTGAGGACCCAAGTTCGAGCCCAGCATATTTCAGGATTTTTTCATCAAGTATCAACATATAACTAGAGTTTTTCAAACTTTGTAATAAGTCCACAACACTATAATTAATTTCAAAATTGCCATCTTTTTATTTTTGAGAAATTTTTTTTTTAATATTTTTTCTGAGGTACAATTCTTACATCACTTACATCACTTTTACGTCATAATGACATCATTATCATGATATAGACATCACAGGTATGTCATATTGACGTCATAAATGTCATTGAGACATAATACTGACGTCATGATTACGTCATATTTTTACGTCAGAATCTTACGTCAAGAAGTGTGAAATAATGAGTCATATATGACTCATTCGTGACTTGTATCTTACGTAAATCCTGACATAGCCCAATGTCATTTTGACGTCACATTGACGTAAACGTGTTTACTGGGATGAACTTGTTTTTTTCTACTTGGTTAATTATTTTTTTTTTTAAGTTCAATTTGTTAGACGTACTTACTTAACTAAATGTATTCAATCCAATACATTTTATTTCAGTTTTTTTAAACGTCCAAAAATACTTTAAAATGTGTTCAAATATTTTTTTTATTATTGCTACAACGCTGATCATTCAATTCTAACGCGAATTTTCAGCGAAAATTATTTTATTATTTAAATAGCGCTAAAAAATAGTTCCTTGTTTTTTAAAGGATAATAAATTATCTGTAACTTCATAATTGTCAAGTAAGTTATTGTCCATTTGAATGGTAAATAAATTATCTGAATAATTTTCAAAAATAATTATTAATTATTATAGTTTTAAAAAAATCCCATGCTTTTTAGATAAGCTTTAAATTTACATTTCTCGTTATCTGAACAAGAAATTAGCCATCAACCTTAAAACTATAGTAAAATATGATAAAATTACTTTCATTGATTAATATTTTATTTCTAAAAAATCCATACTTTTTTTTTGTGTAAAACACATAATGAGATTCATATATAAAAAAATCAGAGTTGCATATCAAAATTAGAATAAAATTGTAACAATTTGAATCAAACTTTGTAAAAACTTTTTATAAACCAATTTTAATAAATAATAAATTTGTGAATGAAAATATATTCGTCGCTTACTTTTTAATAACAGAATGACCAACCAAGAATGCTAGAAAAAATGGAATACGAATTTATTATCTCATAATCCTAAAAATTTTTTGTGGGTGTGGAAAAATGTTTCTGAAATTGATTTATATATGAGTTTAATAAACTCGTCACTTGATTAAAAATTACTGTTTTAATCGACTCCACATCATATCAGTTCAATACGAACGTTATACTATTTTGGTAAGAAACTAAACTGAAATTATTAATAAATTTCGTATAAGATTGCTAACATTTTCTTAGTAATCAGGAGAGATTTAAACAATTTTAATGATAAACTTATTATTATTTTACTGAAAATTCAGTTGTATTTAGGAGTAAATTAAACCAAATCAACAATCGATTTATACTGAATTTATAAAAATAAATTATAAATTTTTTTTAACCTAAAATAAATATGAAGCTACAATATATTTACAGCGTTTAAAACTGACATAAAATTTAACGAAATCCAACTTTATGTCACAGTGGTACCAGAGAGTACTTATTATGATATTGAATTTGTTACGAATATTTGAATGGAATAAAAATGCACTACAAAAATTAATTTATAATTTTTTTTTTTTGTATTAAAAAACGGCTATATTCTTGGACATTCTCGGTCCACGCCCAGAACAAAAATCTGAACGTTTGGTTCACTACTTTTTTTTTTTTTTGTAATAAAATTAAAAAAAAATTTTTGGGCAAATTTATAATCAAAGTCATATTTGTGTCAAAACATGAATTTCATTATCAAATTTATATTGAAATTCAATATGAATCAAAATTTTTTTTGCACGGGAAGCTACGTTAGGCTACATGAGGGGTGGGAGGGGTCTAAGAAGGGCTAAAATATGACCTCGTAGTTTATGGACGCTCCCTTAAGAATAAAAAATGTATGCATAACTTTGTTATGATTTTTTCACACGCTTTGAACTTATTTTTAAAAAATCAATCGGTTAATTTGTTTTTGAGAAACCGTACGACAAAAATTTATTGACACACACACACACACACACACACACACACACACACACACACACACACACACACACACACAGACACACACACACACACACACATACACACACACGGCCGGACACCTCGGTGGGAATAATCAGAATGGCTTTCTAGGACCTTAAAACGTGGACATTCTATGAAAACTCGACTTTTAAAAATCGGACCGAAATCAATAACTTCCCATTATTGAAAATTTTCAATTTTGTTAGCGGGAAGTTAAAAATATATATTTATATGAAATATCATGAATACAGTAGCCAATTCTCACGCAAACATACGTAGATGTACTTATTTTTATTTTGTTGGTAACTTTTTTTAAAAAAAGTATGTGTGTACTTATGTACGCACGTAAGAAGTTATACTTCTTTGGCGTAACAAGATAAAAATCTTTTTAAAAATTTTATCTTTCGCGTTATCCTACGTTTGTAGAAAAAACGACAACTAATAATAGAAAAGAAGGTATTCAATACATTGAAAGTTTTATTATAACGCATTATATATTTATTTATTTATTTATTAACAAAACCTGACAGCCTGTATGGCCAGTTATGAGGTTACAAAAAGATACATTAATATATGTTGTAAAGTGTTTTACACATGTTGCAATAAGTAAATAAAAAAAAAGAAAAATATTAACAAAATATAAGTTATAGATGACAGGTGTTTGACTCTGACATACATAATACTATTCGTAATACTATATTTATTATTAAATTACTATAGATTAGATAAACTCAATATAATATGTATGATTATTTAGGAGCTGGAGTATGATCATATGCTTTAGCTAGTTAAATTGTCTAGAGTTAGTTTGTCTAGAGTTTGTTATGATGGATGCCAGGGCATTGGCGCTGCAACGCGATTGATAGCCAAGCAGATCAATATCACTATCCTGTTGGACTATGAAATTGCAGGCGTTAATCAGTCTATTGATAGGTGAAGAGAGGGTGAAATTGCTCCTTTGCTGAGGCGGATAAAAATAGTTATATACAGTTAAATACCTATATATAGTTAAATACAGTTTATTTAAATATCATAAAAAAATTATTCCTACATAAATTAAAAAAATCTGGAAATCGGTTGACCGCGCAGGCAAACCCTGTTAGAACTTCCCGCTAAGTCTGCATTTGAAGCACCTTAAAATGTGTTTTTTGGTTAATATTTGAGCTTTTCAAGAGTGGACAAGAATGCTTATCAATATGAGACTAGCAAATAATCTATACCTGAAAATAAAAAATAAATCAAAAATCTTTATCTTCAACTCCAACAAACTCTGCTCAAGCTGTAATACAGGTATGAAAGAAGATCTCAGACACATCATACTAGAATGCCCTATATATACAGCAGCCAGAGATAAGTTTATTTTTAAAAACACACAAAACAACCAGAACCAAGACATCAGAGTGATTTTCGACGTGCATAATAAAAAAGATTTGCAAAACATATATTTTTTCATGCTTAATGTTATATCCATTCTTGAACTAAGATATGACTATATAGAATTATGAAATGGAAATTATATATATTTGTATGCTTTGGTTATAATCTAACTCCCTGCCAAAAGACACTTATGTATCAAAAATGCTGTAAATAAATAAATAATAAATAAATAATAATATAAATAATTTTTATGTTTTAATTTTTAATTTTTTCGGAATGGCTCGATGGATTAACTCTCAAATCTACTCAGATTTAAGTTTTGATAAATCTTTTCAAATGACGTGTAACGTCCACGTTTTCAGAAATTATAAAAATAAATAATTTATTTGTCCCCGGCTCGAAATTTGCTCGCCGGAGTCCAGGGTCATAAACGGAGATTACATTATCAATAACAAAATAATAAACAAAACACTTCATTTTAAATAAATCAAAGAAAAAAAGAAAACCTCTTTATTGGCCTGATCATTTTAATAAACGATATAAACAATATAAACAAATTAAACAATATAAACAATATATTAGAACACTCTTTTCACACATACTCGCGGTTCAAAATCGCGAACTAACTGTCAAGAGCTGGTTCCCCGCTTCCCCAAGAGACTAGCCGTCACCCCTGGGCCTAAACCTCTACCCCGAGAGCGAATGGAGAGTGTCCTCTTCGCCCCCACCTACACGGCTTATGATCACCTACCGTACCTCAGCTGAAGGCTTCGGCACGGGAAGAAGCACTTTCATCCGGTCGGTTCATGATACTTATCTGGGCCTTGGTCAGACTCCAGGTAGAGTATCATCCTCTGGAATTGCTTGGTGAAGAGTATTCGCCCGAGTAATTCTCCCGAGAAAGAACTGCTTCCTTTATCGAGCCAAATTTTGGCGTTTATCATTTTTCCCCCAACTCTCTTGTAACGAAACGGAAGAGTCGTTTTAGACACCTATCCGGTGTCCTCGAACTAGCATTCAAAAATAATTATTTATTATTTTAATCGTAATTTCCATTATTTTCTATCCATTCGTCTCGCCAAATTCTAAGTTTTTATTTTCGAAACTCAATTCTTTATTATTTTAATTGTAATTTCCTTCATTCTCTATCCATTCGTTTCATCAAATTCACAATTCTTTATTATTTTAATCGCAATTTCTTTCATTATATATCCATTCATTGATTTTCCATACTAAATTGTCCTAGGGACTTATAAAATCTTCGCTTACCTAAATTATTTCTTACAAAATAATAATCGTCATTTCTTTCATTTTATATCCATTCATCACTTTCCCATACTAAATCTTGTTCGGAACTTAGAATAATTTTCCCAGTCTTTTAATTTCTTTTACAATTAATTCGTTCGGCTTCGTAATAATTTCTCACACGCTTAATTTCTTAATTTTAATCATACCTTCAGTAACAATTAACTAAATAAATACAATAATTAAATAATAATCGCCGCACTAATAACAATAACTGTTTCTATTAATTTTTAAGTAATTAATAAAAAATAAACTAAAATACTCAAATACAAAAAGTAAAATTTGGGTCATAGACGTGTCGTAGAGTTCAATCGGTTGATTAGTTTTTGAGAAACCATACGACACACACACACACACACACACACACACACACACACACACACACACACACACACACACACACACACACACGGCCTGACATCTCGGCAAGAATAGTCAGAATGGCTTCCTGAGACCTCAAAACGTGGACATCCGATGAAAACTAGGCTTTTGAAAATCGGACCGAAATCAATAACTTCCCATTATTGAAAACTTTTCAATTTTTTTTGCGGGAAGTTAAAATATATATTTATGTATATATTTTATTCGGAATGATACAAAACACGTGTTTAGGTTCAGAAACATTTGAATAAATATCGTGAATACAGTTGCCGGTTCTCACGCAAACATACGTAGATGTCCTTACTTTTACTTTATTGGTAACTTTTTTTGAAAAACTAAAATGCTGACTAGCTAACTTCAGGGT
Organism: Cotesia glomerata; assembly: GCF_020080835.1. Lineage (NCBI taxonomy): Eukaryota > Metazoa > Arthropoda > Insecta > Hymenoptera > Braconidae > Cotesia > Cotesia glomerata. The sequence goes on along the minus strand of NC_058159.1, from coordinate 11,506,078 downwards.
GTCGGTTTTTCATGACGGTGTGCACGCGCATCTTAAAAATTTACTCTCATAATTTTTCCCTAACGCGCCAAAAGAAGTATAACTTCAAAAACTAAAATGTTGAGTAGCTAACTTGGGTAGGTGTCGTTTACGCATATCCCGATGATACATATGTGTCGGTTACCCAAGTCCCGATGATACATATCCCAATTGTTCAAATTTTGATCACACATGTACCCAATGATACATATGTGCAATGACACATATCCCGATGATACATATAAATTAAATATTTATTATAAAAATAATCTATAGATGGCGCCACAATGTATATTTGTATTAAAAAAATACAAAACAAATCAAACTTAAAAAATAAAATTGAAATGTAACGATAATTTTACACATATTTATTTTAAAATTAATGCTATTTTCTATAAGAATAATTAAGGCAAATGATCCAGTCATTGAAACTGGCTTAGTTATTGACACTTGCAATTTTATTTTAATTAAAAAAAAAAATCAACTAATAAATTAATAAATATAATTTTTGAGATATAAATTCTAAGATAATTGAGTTTTTGAGACTATTTAATATTTTTAATTATAATAAAATTGCAAGTGTCAAACTACTAGACCAGTGTCAATAACTGGGTCTTTTACCTTATAAGAGCAATGTTAAAAAAAAATATTTTTCTGAAACTATTTTATAATTGTTAAAAAAAAAGGATTAATCAAGAAAAAAAAATAGTTTTTAATTTTTATTTTTTTATAATACAATGTTTTAAGAAAAAATTGGGAAAAGTCGGAATATGTCCGAATGGTGGGAAGCAGTAAATGCATTTAGAAGGAAAGCTAGAAGCGAAGCAAACAGAGATATCTCACAAGAACAATGGACCAGCCACTTTATGAACACCATGGGGGGCGTGAGAGATACCCAGGAGGACCTACAACAGACAGAAGAGGGCAGCCTCGGGGATGATCTGGACAATAATGAGGACAATAGACAGGAGAGAGAAGAAGAAGGGAATGAAACAAGAGATGAAGCAGACCCCATGGAAGCTAACATTAGCATGACGGAATTAAAGGCAGCCCTAAAGAGAATGAAAAACAGGAAAGCTCCTGGTGAGGACGGGCTTGTGGTTGAGTTTTATAAAGATCTGCCGCCGGAAGGCTTGTTGGATCTCCTGGAAGCCCTAAATGAAATATGGCGCAGAGGAAGCATTCCAAAAGGATGGGAGGTGGCGCACATCGCCCCCATATACAAAGCAGGAGATAGCAACGACCCAAAGAACTATAGGCCAATCTCACTACTTAACGTAGGATACAAGATTCTTACCAATATAATCACAGAAAGGCTGGAGAATTGGTGTGAGGAAAAAGAGATCTTGCAGGAGAGCCAGGCAGGTTTCAGGAAAAAAAGGGGAACCAGAGACCAAGTCTTTACACTAAATGCAGTCATTAATAACTGGATCAAGAAGAAAGGAGGGAAAGCATACGTCTGCTTTGTAGACTTCGAAACGGCATTTGACAGTGTGGACAGGGAACTGTTATTCATGAAAATAGCAGAAACTGGCATTTCAGGAAGGATGCTTAAGCTTATAAAAGCAGTCTACAACAGGACCGATAACAAAATAGTAGTAAATGGAGAAGTAAAGGGCGGCTTTGAAGCATCACAGGGAGTCAGACAGGGCTGTCCGCTGAGCCCGTTACTCTTCAATATCTTCCTGGATGACATCGATAAGGAATTCAGCAGGGTGAACACCGGAGGCATTGTTTTTGGCAGCATCAAGGTATACTTAGTGAAGTACGCAGATGATATTGCAATGTTAGCGCCAGATGGTGAAAGTCTGAGAAAAATGCTGAAGCTCCTGAAAAATTATGCAGGTAGAAACAAACTGAGGGTGAATGCGAAGAAAACGAAGGTCATGGTAGCTGGTGGAAAAAGAAGCAGGAAGAAGGCAGCACGCGTCTGGAAGTACGGGAACGACGTCTTAGAAGAGGTAAGAGAGTTTAAGTACTTAGGATGCTGGATGTCAAGCAGTAACAAATGGACGTCTCACACGAGGGAAATGGCAGGTAAAGCGCAGAAGGCGCTAAACGCAACCTGGGGACTGATAGAAAGAACTGGTAGAAATACCATCAGAGATAGACTGTACCTGTACAGCTCGCTAGTGAGATCAGGGGCCTTGTACGGAGTCGAAATCTGGGGTTGGGGAGGCAGCAGAGAGATTGAGGCAATGCATAGAAGGTATTGTAAGGCAGCTATGGGTGTGGCGAAGAACACGCCAGAATACATTTGGAGAACGGAAGGTGGAATGGAAAGCATCATGGTCACCGTCAGAAAAAGAGCGTGCATGTATTTGCTAGACATCATGAGAATGGAAGACAAAAGATGGCCGAAGGTCTGCTTGAGGGAAGAATGCCGAGGGATCTTAAATGGCAAGCCAACAAGGTGGGGAAACGCTGTAGTCATGGCGCTGGAGGAAATGAAATGTAGTGACGTTATCAGGATGATCTGGAAAAAGAAGGAAATCGCAGTTATTGAAGATAGGCTAAATGAAGGTCTGAATTATATGGAAGCAGCGCTCACTTCAGAAGACAACTCAAGAATCATGAACTCCAGCTATAACCCGAGGTACAAATTTGTCAAGACGTGCATAGGAACGGAGCAATACTTGGCAGATAGAGACCTCCCGAGCTGGATAAAGATGGTTTGGTGCAGGTTGAGATGTGGAAACATTGAAAAGTCAGGCAAAAAAGGATTCAAAGATTGGCGATGCAGACTCTGCAAAGTCGAGGAGGAGACTCTCGAGCACATCTTTAGATGCAGTGTAATGGCAGAAAAAACTAACGAGAACGTCAAAATGAGAATCTCTGAATGGCTGGGGACAAACGTAGGTGCAGATTTTGACTGGCTGATTGTACAAACCCTGAGAGAGCAGCCACACGAAACTTTATGTGAATACATCAGCAAATTTGAAAAGCTAGTGAAGACAGGAACAGAACCTAACCAAGAAGATGCAGTGTATGAGTAGCAGCCCAGGACGGAGCTACGTCAACGTCAGGACAAGTGCAATGAATGAGTGTGTAGACTCAAAGTCGGTTTTTATTTCTCATTTTTCCTTTGCTTAAGCAGTAGAATTTAATATATAAAATATTATAAATTTTGCAGTTTACTAGTCACGTAGATATAGTAAAAGATAATTTTATATAGTTATTAATGTATGTTGTTAAGAAAAAGTGTACAGGGCAGTTTCCACTGCTATACATTGAAATAAATATCTATCTACAATGTTTTAAAAAACTTTTTAAGTGATTATTAATCAGTTATTATATAATCAGTTGTAATAAAATTGAAAAATTGAAGGAAGCAAATTTAAAAAGACGAGTGATTGGATTGAATCCTTGATCCTTGATCCTAGATCAAGAATGGAAATTCTTTGAATTTTCGGAAGTGGTTGCTCGTTCTAAATTGGAGTAGATGATAATAATCATTGAATTCGTGGTACCATGGAAAGTTGGTTCGAAGTTCTCCCCTTTTTGAAACGCCTTTGTGATACTGAAACCAATGAAATAAAAAATGGTATATTATTATTATTATTATTATTATTATTATTATTTTACTGTTTATATTTATTGAAATATAAATAATTATATATTTATAATTTTTAATAATGAGTACAACTTAATCAGCATATACAATAACGTTGGTTTTAGCAAGATAACAAATGACTTGAGGAATGAAATCTTTGAAGTGCACAGAAACAGAGAAATAACTCCAATAATTGGCGTTATTAATGTAAGAGTTGGAGATAAACCAGGATACGAGGATTGCGAAAGACTTGGCGGGGCATGTAAGACGGTCACAAGATAAAACAATCAACTCAGAAGGACAAAAACTTTTGAGATTGTGTGAAGAGATGGGTATCTACATTGCAAATGGTTGCGCTGAAGGAGATAAGACAGGAGGAATAACCTTTGTAGGAGGCTGCAAAGAAAACTGCGTATCAGTCCTGGATCTGGTCCTATGCATAGAACCCAAAGCTCTTACAACTATAAAAAAACTACGGGTGGAGGCCAGACTAGAATCTGACCATCTACCGATCTCTATTATACTCAGAGGAAAGAATAAAACACCACAGATGCCAGAACAAGAATATCCCTACGTCGAGTAAACTCAAACAGTGAAAGGTAAACGACGTATTACGTGGAAACCTTAAAAATTAGAACAATACCAAGAACTCCTTGAAGAGGCTTGGATAGAACTAGATTGCAATGCAGAAGCTGTCAACTGGGAGAATCTCAAAACAGTCATCTGGAACGCAGCAACAAGCAGTGGTATGACAACAAAAGGAAATAAAAAGGAACGATAAACAGAGATATGGTATAACAAAGAATGCAGAGAAGGTAAGAAGACAGTTTGGAGCAACTTAATCTCTTAGTTGATGAGGTACAGCGGGTAGGAGCCAAGCAAAATAACCAAACAAAATACGCTCCTGTGGACAAAACTCCCCTTTAATGGGTTGGTCACACTAACTGACCTAACAAGACGATCGTTCTCTGCTGTGACCCACTGGGAGTGACCGGAACCTGTATCGTAGTTTCTTCCGACGATGCAGGCCACGGCTGATGTGAGCTTGCTCTACCGAGGTGTAAGTTGCAGCACTGGATCAGGAGCCAGCCACTTCGGGCCTTGATCAGGAAGTACGCAGTGAGTGTTAGAGATCGGAATCTTCACCACTCCGAGCGAGTCTAGTCCGTCCGTTTATTCCGGGACTGGCTAAGTGTCGGCTAGGCCTCAGGGAACTGGGGTAGGAGTACTATCTCCGAGGGTACACCCGTTCCTAGTTATGGCAACCCGCTCCACTCCGTACGATGCGCTGGTAAATTAAAAAGTATGAGTAATTCAAAGGAAACAAACAAAAGTGGAAACGGGGTACATGCCCAACAAGCAGCGATTGACGCAAGCGCTGAAATGAAGCGTTCGCAAGCGCTCAAACGCCTTGAAAAGCTGATCAGTGAGTTGAATGATTTCGTTCAACCAAAGGTCAATATTCACAAAGAGATTAAATTCAAGATGACTGGTGTAACTAACGCCCTTCAAAGGTTTGAGAAGCTGGACGAGGAGTGGCGCTCATCATTGCAGCGCATATCCCATGCTACACCGGAGAAAGACTGTCAGGCTATCGACGTGACTTACGAAGCAATGGACACCGGAGCTGAAGGTGACGGTGAATCAGTCGCGGAAGACAAAAGTGAAGCCAGCAACAAGTCAGGTAAGAGAAAAAATCGACCTTCTCCTGACCCAACAATCAGCCAAGCCATGAAGAAAAGCCCTCCACAAGGAGTGGCAGGGCGAAGCGACGAACAGGAAAAAGCGTCAGTCTGGCAAAAAGTTCAATCCAAGCAAGAGCTAAAGCGACAGAAGAAAGAGATGCTCTCAAAACAGACGTCAAAGGATCCCCGACCTGAACCCAAGCGAAAGAAACCGCGGAAATGGATCAGACTGGATGCCCTCATCATTCGGCTGACAGAGAAAGCAAAGTACGCCGAGATCCTGCGTCGAATAAAACAGGACGTCCCTGACGACCAGGTCCGCAGTACGGTAGAGAAGATCCATAAGACCAATGCTGGAGATATGCTGATAACTCTTTCGAGGAAGAGCACCGACAAAGGCCAAACATTGAGAAAGACCATCGCAGACATTCTGAAAGAAGACGCAAAAGTAACCTGCAAAGGACCACAGGAGGTAATTGAGATCCGAGACGTCGATGATGACACAACTAAGAATCACATCCAGGGTGCCCTACAGGAGGAAGCTGGAGATGGCTGTGAGATACCACTAGAGGCAATCAAGATCCGTAAGGCCTATAGAGGTACTCAAATTGTCACAGTAATTCTACCAGCAGCAACAGCACAGAAACTACTGGATGGAAGTAGCAAAATCCGGATTGTTTGGGTTAATTGCCGAATAAGGACAACGAAGAGACCCATTCAATGCTTTAAATGCTGGCATTTCGGACATCATGGATCCCAGTGCAAAAGCAAGGTGGACCGGTCGAAGCTTTGCATCAGGTGCGGACAAGAAGGGCACAAGATTGCTGATTGTAAAAATCCCGCCAAATGTGCATTATGTGCTGAGATTGAAAGTGCAGAGAATGTTGCCCACTATGCCGGTACCCATAAGTGCCCGTTATTTCAGGATGCACTCCAGAAGTTGACGAACAAACAAGCATGAGGATACTGCAGCTCAATCTCAACCATTGTAAGGCAGCGCATGACTTGCTCATGCAATCCGTGCGAGAACTAGAGCTTGACTTGGTACTGATAGCAGAGCCATATAAACACCTGAGTACCCAACCCTGGGAATCTGACAGCACATCCAAAGCTGTCATCTGGTCATGTGGCAAGCTCCCTTTCCAAAATGCAGTCGACAACAGCAATGCCGGCTTTGTAGCAGTATCAGTAGAGGGCATCCGCTTCTATAGCTGTTACGCACCACCTAGCCTCTCTACTGTCGAATTCACCGCATTTCTGGATCGACTTACCGAGGACGCGAAGCATTACCACCCAGTGGCAATAGCTGGGGACTTCAACGCCTGGGCAGTAGACTGGGGTAGCAAGAATACAAACGCGCGAGGAAAGGAATTACTAGAAGCCTTTTCTACATTAGATGTAGTACTGCTCAACAATGGTGACACACCAACCTACACCAAAGGAGACACAAGTTCTATTGTAGATCTCACTTTCGTCAGTGGCAGCCTCACCAGAGGTTATATCAACTGGAAGGTGATGGATACCTACACAGCCAGCGACCACAACGCGATTCTCTGGGAAATATTAAACGCCCAGAGCCCGAGAAGACCTAAAAAGCAACTTAACACCATTGGTTGGAAGGTAAAAACTCTTGACCCAAGGGCATTGTTAGTAGCTCTCAATAGTGACCAGATTATCGCAGGCTGCGCAGAAGAGAAGACCAAGGACCTGATGAAAAGAGTGACCCAGGCGTGTGACGCCAGTATGTCTCGTAGACGTGGCATAAACACAAGACCTTCCGTTCACTGGTGGAACGACCACATCAGCGCCCTTCGTAAAGAGTGTCATCAGAAGAGAAGAATATCTCAGCGTGGCTACCGATGACCTAACTCTGTGGAGCTGGTCGCAGAGTACAAAAAAGCCCGTCGATCCCTGAACAAAGCCATCAAAGATAGCAAAAGAAAATGCTGGAAGGAGCTCATCAACGAGATGGACAGAGATCTGTGGGGTAGGCCGTATAAGGTGGTCATGACCCATCTTAAAAACCAGCTAATGCCATCACCCACGTGTCCTAAACTCCTACAGAAGATCGTAAACGCGTTGTTCCCCGAACAAAGCCGGTTTAACTACCTATTAGCGCAGAATGAAATGGATGACATTTCATCTGTCACGGAGGGAGAACTGATGGAGGCTTGTAATCGTGTAGGGAACAATAAAGCGCCGGGATTGGACGGGGTCCCCAATATTGCTTTAAAAACAACTATAAAAGCAGTGCCATCATTGTTCCTGGACGTCTACGACACATGCCTCAAGGAAGGGATTTTCCCTCGGAAGTGGAAGCAGCAATGACTAGTACTACTTCCAAAAGGGAAAAAGCCACCAGAAGAACCGTCATCTTATCGACCACTTTGTATGTTAGACACGGCAGGTAAGATACTTGAGCGTATAATCCACCAAAGAATAGAAGCAGTTGTCGATCCACTCCTGGCAGATAACCAGTATGGTTTTCGGAAAGGACGATCAACCCTGGACGCAATCAACTTGGTTGTTGCAACGGCCAAGGAGGCAATCGAAGGGATCAGATGGAAGGGTGGAGCGAAGAAGTACTGCCTGGTGGCCACTCTGGACATCAAAAATGCCTTCAACTCCGCCAACTGGGACTTCATTATGCAAGCCTTGGAAGAGAAAAACGTACCAGGATACCTACGTAGGATAGTGGCTAGCTACTTCACGGACAGAATCCTGAGATACGACACGAAAAATGGTCCAAAAGAGTACGGTATTACCGGAGGTGTACCCCAGGGTTCTGTTCTGGGTCCACTTTTGTGGAATGTCATGTATGATGGCCTGCTGAGACTGACTCTTCCAAGAAGTGTCAAGCTTGTTGCATATGCAGACGATGTAGCTGTCGTAATCGTTGCGAAACACCTAGATGAGATAAACCACATGTTCGGTATCACCTTTGAGAAAGTTAACCGGTGGATGGATGCAATGAATCTACAACTGGCTAAACAGAAGACTGAGGCTGTGCTTATTACCAGCAGAAAAGTGATAGAGACCATAAAACTGAAAGTCGGAGAACAAGAAATCACATCACAACCATATATCCGATATCTGGGAGTGATGCTTGATGCCCGACTCAACTTTAAGCAGCAAGTCGAACACGTGAGTGCAAAAGCATCAGCAGTGGTAGCTAGCTTAGCACGACTGATGCCAAACGTCGGAGGCCCAAAGCAGGGCTTTTTGCTACAAAAGTGCTTACCGAGTTGCGATCCATTGAGAGGAAAAGAGCGAAAGACAGAATCTAGAAGGAAGAAATAACATCTTAGCCACCAGAAAGAAGAGCGGCAGCTAATTCTTCCCCCCGCGAAGAAATGCCTTACGGCGGTACCATGGGGGATCAGAGGATAGAAGAGAAAGGGGTTTTAGGGTTTAGTGGGTAGGGGCATCAGCGTCGAGTTTTAATATGACGCTGCGTCGAGTCGCCACATATCCAGGCCAAACAGCTACGCCTGGAATCCGTAAAAAGGATTCCCCCCCCTAAAGAGAGAAAAAAAAAAAACACACACACACACACACACAGACACACACACACACACACACACACACACACACACACACACACACACACACACACACACACACACACACACACATATATATATATATATATATATATATTAATGTATAGAACTATGTTTAAAAAAATGCATGTAAATATATTGCCCTACTGATGTCATAAGAGCGTATAAATAATTTTTTACTTGGATTGAAAGGATTATGATTAAAGTATAATTATAATAATTATAATTAAAATTATAATTTTTTATTCTATAAAAAAAATTTTATTTTTTTATACGCTCTTATGTCTGGTTAACGATATATTTTACTAGTCAAACCTTCCACTTCATTCGAATTGCATTTCAAATTCTGTACAGAAATAAATGAATAGAATTATTATATTTTATTAAAAAATAAATTTTTTTTATTATATTATTATATACATATATAGTCACTTGTTTAAAAAACAAACATATAATAAAATAATTTTTTTCGCAAAGAATATTCCTATTAATATAAAAAATGGAGATAATCCGTGGTAAAAAAAAAGACTCCACCTTATTTTTAACTTCCCGCTAAAAATCTCAGATTTTCAAAAATCGGGAAGTTATTGTTTTCACCCCGTTTTGCAAAAATCGAGTTTTCATCAGATCTCGACGTTTGAAGGTCACAGGAAGCTTCCCTGACTATCCCCGCGAGGTTGTCACTATGTCTGTATGTATGTATGTATGTGTGTGTGTGTGTGTGTGTGTGTGTGTGTGTGTGTGTGTGTGTGTGTGTGTGTGTGTGTGTGTGTGTGTGTGTGTGTGTGTGTGTGTGTGTGTGTGTGTGTGTGTGTGTGTGTGTGTGTGTGTGTGTGTGTGTGTGTGTGTGTGTGTGTAAGTATGTGAATCACTTATAACTTTTGAACGGTTGAACCGATTTCATCGCGGTTGGTGCCATTCGAAAGGGCTTCGCCAAACTTAGATTTCCTAAGAATTTGAACCGATTCGGACCGATAGATTTTGAGAAATTTTGAAAAATCTCAAAAAAAATTAGAAAAAAATCATTTTTGAAAGTGGTTTTTTTGGAATATCTTTTAAACGGCTCGATCGATCAATTTCAAAAACTAATCAGCTCTTAACGTCAAAAAACCACGCCGATCGGCGATAATCCGGTCAAAATCGGTTGATTCGTTTGAGAGATAGCGTGAACGAAATAAAACCGAAAAAAACCGAAAAAACTGTTTTTTTCACATAACTTCGTCATTTCTTCTCGGATCGTTTTTGATGATATAGAATAATTTCAGAGGTTAAAAAACCGCGTCGATTGCCGCCAAAAACGTGGAAATCGGTCGATTAGTTCGAGAGATATCCTCGACGAAATATTTGGAAATAAGGATTTTTTCAACATAACTTCGACATTTTTTGGAATAACTTTCAAACAGCTCTACCGATCGATTCCAAAAACTAATCAGCTCTTAACATCATAAAACCACGTCGATTGCCACCAAGCTGGTCAAAATCGGTTGATTCGTTCGAGAGATATCGTGAACGAAAGAAAACCGAAAAAGTGTTTTTCAGAGTTACTCCGAAATTTCTAGTTTGACCAATTGAAACTTAGAAATTATTTATAAGGCTTAAAAAACTACGTAGAATGCCGCCAACCGCGTAAAAATCGGTTCATTCATTCAAAAGTTATTGCGGTATGAACATTCAAAAAATAGTGTTCCATGAAACTTCTATCAGACTTTTGAGCTCAAAGAGCTACTTTTGAGCTCGGAGAGCTTAAAACAACACACAGATTGTACTTTTGAGCTCGAAGAGCTCAAAAAAGCGGCCAGGTATTAACGGAATTAGCGGGAAGTTGCAGGGATGGCCTTTAGGGTCAACCGTTTTCCTAATTTTTTTATAAAGGATTTAAGTATCTTGAAGATAAATTATGTAAGAGAGTGGCAAGATGTTCATCAAGAAAACTCGGATGCAAGGCTACTCTACATTTCATCCAAGAAATTTCTGACATTGAAGATTTTGAAAATGTTAAAGAAGGTACGGATTTTTCCATTTTAAAAGAACACACTGACTTTGAGGATACACATGGTAATGTTTGGGCTCGTATGAAGGAAGTCATGAAAAAAAAAGCTGTGGAAACTAATGAAAAACTGATCGTAATTTTTAACGATGTTTCGCAAACGTGAGTACTTGTCTAATTATTTTAAGATTTAGTTCTAAATGATGTAAAATTTAAGTAACACATAATTTAATTTTATCATTAATAATAATAGAAAATTATTCATAATATTAGAATTCCCGAAGTTAGCAAAAATTAGAATTATGAATCTGTGAGGAGTATTTTATCGAGAAGTAGGAGTAAAAGTCGTCCGAAAATCCCTGACACTGTTCTTTCACTAGGAGAAATTTTAGAAAATAAAAGTTTATATAAGGAAACATTAATTTCAGAAAATAATAAAACTGCTGTGATTTTTACAAGTGATAAGCTGCTCCAAGGAATTAATGATGCAAATGAAATTTTTATGGATGGTACTTTTTCTGTTAGTAGATTTTTTTAATTTTATTAAATTTTTTTTTGATTTTCTAACAATTGATAAGTTTTCAAAATTTATTTTAAATTTTAATTTCCAGAGGAAATCTTTAAATCCTAAAATGGAACAAATTTATACAATTCACTTCAAAAAAGATAACACGGTATAAATAATTATTAAGGAGGGTTTACACTTTTTTCTCTCTCACCCTCTATTGGTCAAACGAAAGTATCTCTGTCATACTTGTACAAAAAATGGAATCTTAAAAACCATTTTATACATAAAAAAATGAAAATTTTCAAAAAAAGCGCTTCGCTCTTCGATAGATAATTTAATTATCTATCGAAGAGCGAAGCGTTTTTTTTTAAATTATATCTTATACATGAACAAAACATGTTTGAAAATTAACTATCAACCGCTCTTAAGTAGAGCAGTACATTTGTTTGGACATTATTATAACTAAAATTATAATTATGACTTTCCCTTAAATTAATGAATATTTTATTATTACTCTTAATAAAGTATGTAGCTGCAATAATGATTCTAATGGAAAATCGAGACTCTGCAATATATAACTGCATTTTTCAATGGCTAATTAAAAAAGCTCCATCTATCAGTACTAAAGTAATTCATATAATGACAGATTTCGAGAAGGCCACGTTTAAATCATTAAAAGAAAATTTCAAAAACGCCAAAATTCATGGATGTTATTTCCATTTTGTTCACGTAATTCATTTTGATTTCTTAAAAATAACTTTGACTTATTCAATACAGATTTGCCTGCATATTTTCGTTTACATCAAGCACGTATATTTTCAGAGTTATGATGTGAAAAAACTTTTAAATTTTTTTTTTTTATTGTAGAATATAATTAAGAAATGGCAAAAACTGAAGTTGAAAACTCCGGATTATTTTCTATCGATGATGATGAATGTTCCATTTTTGCCACCAGAATTATTTCCTGATGCCAAAAAAATTTTAAAAAACGAAATGGATAAATTAAAAAATAAAGATAAAAATATTATCATTTATTTTGACTATTTTGTGGATACTTGGCTGTCAAATCCAGACCAAGTTAGTGTATTTAACGCCCTTACTGATACCAACGATGGCCCAGAAAGCTTCCACCGTCACTGCAACAGTGTCATCGTTGAACGTCACCCAATAATTTGGTCTCTTATAGGTAAAAATTACTTTCTAAATATTTATACAAAAGTAAAATACTATTAGCGTCTGCAATATTAACTACACCATCCAAAAAAAAAAAATAATTTTAGATGGAATTGAAAAAATTTTGAAAAATGAAGAGTTGAATTACGAGCGATTACTGGAACAACTGAAAACAAAACGGCACACTCCTCGAGGAACAATTATCCGAAAAAATTACGTTAAAAATTTACAAAATGAACTGTTAAATCAGAAAATCACTGTAGAAGAATTTTTAAAATCAATACCGAGATGTTTTAATGAATTATTACAGACTGTAAAAATTATCATTAGTCACGACGAAGCCTCATCAGATACTGAAAGTGAAGAGTGTGATCCATCACAATTTGATAAAGAAGAAAGAAAAAATAACACTGAAAACAAAAAAAAATATTTAGAGGAAATAAAGACATCTGTGAAGGCAGTAGAAGAACTACTTTTACCTAAATCATGTAACCCTATGTTACAATTAAGAGTAAAAAATAAAGAAAAAACTACAAATAATAATGTGCCCAAAAAACTTAACGAAACAAAATTTCAAAAACCTGTAAAAAATAAATTGGTAGAATGTAGTAAAATTACCTCAAATAAACAATTGACAGTTTTTAATGCTTCATCAGCTTCATCATCATCTGAGCACAACACTCCAAAGACTTCAACACTTCAAAACGTCAGTTCTGAAACAATTTCAATAAATATTAATGAGGTAATAGAAATTATTATAAATATATCATTTAAATAGAAATGTAGGATGAGTAAAATAATATTGTTTAAATGTAATAACAATTAATTAATTATTGCTTCATTGTACAGAGTATACTTGACTCTGAATATCGGAGTTTTAGAGTAAAAATGATCTGCAACTATGATACCACGAGCAGTTTAAATAAAACTCAAATCACGTTTAGAGCTGATTTAATAAAACAGTACAGTTCATAAAATTAGTTAATTTTTATTGCTTGTAATTTTTATATAATATGATGTAATTAAAATTCTACAGATGTCGTGAAGCAGCTAATAATATTACAGAACAATGGCTTGAAGATTCTGTTCATTCCCTTGAACTACAAAGAAAATGTCATGGCTTTCTTGGTTTTATAGCCGAGTTAGTAAATAAAATTAACAGTGACGTAGTTGAAGTCTTTGGAAAATTACTATTTGAGTTCATTCTAAATATTCTTGAATATCCCGCGCCAAATACTTTAACATTCATTTATATCTCACTACAGGTAATTTGTTCATTAAATATAGCATTTATTTTAAAGTAATAATTTATTGTTTAATAGTCTGTGAGCCAAAAATTGAACATCAAAGATGCCGATAATCAAAGAATTATCAATCAAATTATTGAAGATTTGATACAATCGTCACAAAATGATGACCTTCATGAAGATATTGTAACTGGCATAATAAATTTCAAAGATTGGCTCTGTAAATATTGGAGAATTACACCATCAGTATTAGAAAATGAAGTTATCGAAGAAGAAATAACTCAACGATTAGAAAGTAAAGTTGAATCATTACTTGAAGTAACAGCAAAAACGCCTGAGAGATTCACAACAATTAATGAATCAGTATTAGGAAATGAAGTTATCAAAGAAGAAATAACTCAACCATTAGAAGGTAAAGTTGAATCATTACTTGAAGTAAAAACAAAAACGCCTGAGAGATTCACAACAATTAATGACTCAGCATTAGAAAATGAAGTTACCAAAGAAGAAATAACTCTACCAATAGAAGATAAAGTTGAATCATTACTTGAAGTAACAGCAAAAACGCCTGAGAGATTCACTACAATTAATGAAGCATCAAAAGCGACATCAATATCAGAAAAAACTACAACAATTAAAGAATCAGCACCTACAGAGCTACCGACACCAACAACAATAACACCTACAACGACAACAATAACTTATAAAACATCAACACTAAAAAGAAAACGAGAGTTGATTAAAGTAAATAATGATATTAATTTTGATTTACAAACAAAAAAAAATAAATTACAAAATGTTCAAGAAGAAACTCAAAAGTACGTGATACTGAAAAAAAAAGATTCAGATGAACCGCCATTTCTTGTGCCCATTAATTCTTTGGCGATAGAAACTCAATATTTTTTACTAGAAAGTATTAAAAACAACATACCAATTACGACAAAAACAACACTCCAATTGTCCGAATCTTCCAGCCAGCTAAATCAAAAAACAATCAGTGTTACGGATACTAGAAAAAAATTAGCAAATATAGCAACGATACAAGGTAGAAATTTACAATACATTTCAATACTTTCAAGGAAATTTACTAATCAAAATAAAATTAAAAATTGGCTTCCAGAAAAAAAAGATAAAAAAAAAATTGGTCAAAAAAAAAACACCAACGGCCAAAACTAATTTCTTCAACGTGAGTAAAAAAAACCTTGTGATATGAAAATATTGTAATAAATTATAACTTTAAAAAATTATCATCTTTTGCATTTTCTATGGTAATTTTAAAAATTCATTTTAGATTTCGTAAATACTTACAACAATAGTTTATTTTCATTCTTTGGTTCATTTTTATTATAAGGTTTGACCAATGACATTTTTTTTTTTCATTCAAATAAGCCATTCGTTAATGTCACTGCCACCTTTTCAACGGAGACCTGAAAAATTTAATATAAGTCAATAAAAAATGAAATTTATGAAATAATTATTGATATAAAATATAATTATTAATAGTTACAATACTTACAGGCTATGAGTTACTTAAATATAAATGACGCTGAAATCACCAGACACTTGAGTATTTTTAGATTTCATTTAACAAATAAATAAGTTATAAATAGTTACTTTTAAACAAATGTATTAATATTGTTTTACAATTTCAACATGTGGAATTTACTTGTTAATTTCTTCTCTCATAAATTATTTGATTAATAAATTCACTAAAAAAAAATATTTAATAAATATTAAAAGTCAAATAATTTATTTATAATAAAAATAAATATTTTAATACTTACATGAATTTTGAAATAAAATATTAAATAAATTATTATTTTATTATTTAATTATTTATTATTTATAAATTAATGTAAAAGTTATGATTTACTTTTATTTAATTTATTTATCAAACCAAGTATACAAGAACAGACACCGATGGAGAATAGGTTATTTTTGTGCTCTATGATACAGCGATTGGAGACTGGGGACGTAGAGACTATAGAGGATAGAGACCTCTACCCTCCATAGTAGAGACTATGCACTCCATATTATGATCTCTATTTGCATAATTATAAACTCCATCATGGACGGATTAGTACTTTTGAAATACTAATACTTTTACTCTCCATAATCTAAACTATGGAGACGATGGAGACTAAAAACTAGTATTTGTTGTCGAGCGTAGCCTAATTTGTCAACCCGCCGATGGTTTATCAGCTGGACTTTAAATGTTATTTTCATTGTGGCGATTCCCGGTAAAAAATAAGACGCCACCTATTTTTTTTTTATAAGCGATTTTTTTGTTTTATATGTATCATCGGGATATGTATCATTGCACATATGTATCATTGGGTATATGTGTGATCGAAATTTGAAAAATTGGGATATGTATCATCGGGACTTGGGTAACCGACACATATGTATCATCGGGATATGCGTAAACGACACCTACCCGCTAACTTCAGGGTGTCGGTTTTTCGTGACGGTGTGCACGCGCATCGTAAAAATTTACGCTCATCATTTTTGCCTAACGCGCCAAAAGAAGTATAGCTTCAAGAACAATGTCAAATAAAGCTCCTCAGAAGAATTTAGAAAATTATTTTTATTATGTGACAACATTTGATAATTCTCGAATAAGAAGACGCTTTTCGTTGATTTTCATCTCTATATTTGATCATAAAATGATATATGGGCATATATGGCCATATTATTACATACAATATCAGAAAATTTTTTCATGGAACATGATAATTAATATTTTCTATTTTATCATGTTATGTAAAAAGTTAGTACAATTTAGTGTACATTTATTGCGTCATAGCCGCTTATCGATAGTAAAACTGTCGAGTTATTTTCGCAAATGAGACTTGCAATGAAGTACACGAAATATATATTAAAAATTTTCATGCTTTTAAAATACACAGACACCTATATGCATTAAGGCAGCAGAAAGTGCATATCCTGCGTTACGGGCTTTATGAATAGTAAAAGATGAATACATACAATATACGGAGAGACGTCATGTATATGAATGGTTTTAGAATGAAAGTGCTCACACATATTTACACAAAATAACTCTCATCTCTTTTGCCACAAGAGACTTCTTTTTTCCCACGACAGATTTGCGTGTGTTTTGACTGAAGTGGGAGTACATTTCTTTTTATCTACATCAAACCTTACGCTCAACATCTTTTTCACTCATATTTTTCTTTATATTTCTTTTTATTACACGTTCTCATTTGCTCAGTTTTTCTTGTCTGGTGTTTTAAACCTTTTCAAATATATATTTCTAAGCTCGATTTTCCTATCATAGCTTTAATTTCTTCTGCGAGTAACTATGTTATTACTTTACTATTTAAAATTCAGTTTTAGATGAATGCTCACCTCAAGTCTTATAAAAATCAAAAAAATTAGGAAAACGGTTGACCCTGAAGGCCATCCCTGTAACTTCCCGCTAATTCCATACCTAGACGCTGAAAATTGCACTAATGATGTTTTTGAGCTCTTCAAGCTTAAAAATAAAATTTCTGTGTTATTTTGAGCTCTCCAAGCTCAAAGAGATAGCTTTACTATGCTTTTTATAAACAAAGTAGTTTCAAGAAAAATGCGTTTAGATTCAGAGCCGATTGTTGCAATACCATAAGCGCTAAGGATTTTAACGAATTGTAACACAAAATACCGCGAATTTATGTCTAGAAATTCACAGGCATATTTTTAGGACATTAGGTTATACAAACTATCGATGCAAATAAATATTTTAATTTTAAAAAATTTGACATGTATCGCCTCCCTCAAAGCGCTCAAGTGCCAAGTTAAGGCGGAGCACTTAAATGAATTTTTAATCGATAAATAATGATGATTACATTCTAAAAATTTACAGGCATATTTTTGAGATGTTATTTTAACTACACTGGCCCACAAAAAAAAAAGTTGTCAGTACTTTTGACCGGACCGACTTATCTTTATGTATTTTGACGCGGTGAATCCGAATCTGAACGTTAATTAGCTCGCTGAGCCGTCAAAATTTGAAAAAATAGCAAAAAACCCAAAAAATTGCAATAAATCATGAAAAATTGAAATTATCGAGATGAAAAAAAATTTTTTTCATCTTTTTTTTTCACTGAATTTGAATCTGGACTCTTGTTCCTTTAACGTTTTAAAATTAAAAAAAAAGTCTTAAAAAACGAAAAAAACCGGGAAAATTACAGTTATAAATATAAGAAGAAAATCTATTAAACACGATTGTTAATGAACTGGGTGCATTTTCATAGAATCTGATCTTAGAATTGAAAAATCTGGAAAACGGTTGACCCTAAAGGCCATCCCTACAACTTTCCGCTAATCCCATATCTAAGGGCTTAAATGAAATCTTCCGTATCACTCGAGTGATGTAAATAGATTTCATACTAACTTTACCATCTCTCTATACCTCTACGTGTAAAAGATGCAATTTCGAAAATTAATTAGTCAAAAACAGTGTGGTGAATTGATTGGAAATTTTGGTGGTAAATTATTAATATATTTATCTTTCAATAAAAAAAATTTCATAATTTTCTGACGCTATGCCTTAACCATGACAACTAACTTAATTCTAAATATTTTACGTTAAAGTTATTCGCTTTTTCATCAATTATTGGTTCTGATGAACGCGTGGGAAGACACTGAAACGGGTGTTCGTTCTTCTTGGTCACCTCTAATATTTCTTTAAGACGCTACTGGATTTTTATTCACAGTATCCAGAAACTGGATCAGAGTATGGAGTAATTAAATAGAGTCGTGAGAGATTGCTAGGAAGGAAACAGAAATCACTAAAAGAAATTTATTTTTAAAACTAATTTATTTAACCAACCCTTTTACAACATAAAACCCCTTACAAAATAAGTAAACAAAACTTAATATTGTGCCTTATTCCCGCCTACGGAGCGGTTTCTATCATAGTTGCTATTCCCGACAGTACCCTTATATGGAGCATCTATACCGCGGTTTCCATCACAGTGCTTATTCCCGACGATACCCTCATATGGAGCGCCTATACCGCAGTTTAACTTACTGCTGTTGTACCCCTGACCCGGGCGTCTATACAACGCACTTTAAGTGTGCCCAGGAAACAGAGGAGTATACCATGAATCCTTAGGCGACACTATAATAATCATCACACGCACACACGTAATTTCATTTATCCAAATACACGAAACATTTAATTTTCCCAAAATTTATTAATTAATTTATGAATTTATTTTTCCAAAGTTTTATTATTAAATTTTATTTCCCAATTAAAAACCCGATTAACTAAATCCCTAAATCCATTTTCCATTCATTCCAATTTAAAATCCTTAACTAATTTATTGCCGTGGTCTTAATAATACAACAATAAATATTTAATAACAACTGGTCTTCGTATCTTGAATTAATAGATTAAAATCTGACGACAGAGGTCTTAATAATCTGCCGACAAGGTGTTCATTGCGTCCGAGTGTTTACAAATTATTATTTTCGTTAAATTAATTTACTTTATTTTATCTAATTTATTTTATCAGAATTTATTAATTCTTTTGCTAAATTGATTTTAATTTAGTCCGAATTATTTTGCCAGAATTATGAATTATTTTTACGTGTTTTATTTTCCGAGTTAAGAATTTATCAGTTGTTTTATTTAATCTATTTCCGTCTAAATCATTACAATTGTCTCTGAGCATCTGAGTATTGATTTTTTCTAAATTACTTTATTTTACTTTCTTTTGTGTTGCTTGAAAAACTTAGAATTTATTTTACTTGATTTCATTTTATTTCAATAAATGAACTAAGACTTTAGTCTCGACCTTGAGTGTCCTCTACTCAGAGTTTTAGCGCGGGATAAGATGGCCGACTCTCTCAAGGTCTAGCGTCTTTGTAGTAAATTTTTGGTGTAATTTTTTTGACGAAATTTTACAAGTGAACTATTTTCTATATTTTCCCTAAATAATTTAAATTAACAATTTTACTGATTTTCCCTGATTTTAATTATTCTAAGTGTCTCGTTCTCGATGATTAAATAATAAATTACATGTAGTACTGTTAGTACGTGTCAACTACACAACGTTTAGAGTTCAAATTCAAATGCTTTTTCGCGCCAGTAGCCTTCAGCGCTTGGCGCGCATCCTAGCAGTCTCATATTGTTTTGTTGTGTCAACAACAACGGACGGGGTGCCACAACTTAGTCCTAACAGAGACTATACAAAACGTAATGTTTTTAGCAAGGTGCAATATCCCAAACGTCTGATATCGAGATAATCACATGTAAGAAATGTGACACTTGCCGAAAATTAGTTTTCATAAACGTTACTTAATCTTAAAATGTATATGCTAGAAATGTGATGTCTAAAGAACGTTCATGTTAAGAAACGTTATACTTCAAAAATGTAAAGCTTCTAAAAGCGATAGCATCACAAGTGTGCCGTTTGTAAATCGTTCAAGGTTCTAAACGTGATGTTTCCCTAACGTCATACGTTTAAAAAAATTCAGCCGCATTACCGACTGCAAAACAAGTCAAATTCAATCGATATTATAGATTCTTATGATACTATACCTGGAAATTTTCGTCTATAAAATCACACTGTCATCTGTACAAACGTCAAAAATTTTATTTGACAAAAATTCAAGTTAGAATGATATTGATGAGCAAACTTAAATCCTCTTTGAGTTGTGAGAACAATTACATTAAAGTTAGCAGTCACTTGACAATTAAAAAAATTTTTTTTAACAAACAAATTTGTTACAAAAAATTATTTTAAAAAATTGCATTTTTAATTTTTTTAAATGTCTAGATGTCAATTTTTTTTTCTAATTTTTTTTGCCATAATTTATTTGTTACAAAAATTTAAAAATTATTAAATGTCGGCTAATTTAATTTTCATGTGAGAACACAATATTTGAAAGTCACAGGACCATTCGATAGTAGCATAGAGAACACACTTAATCAATTAAAAGTTTCAATAATTTCGAAAAAAATAACCAATGCAACAGCGAATTTAATAAAAAGATAGGAGAATGTAATTTTTATTTAAACATATATATACATACTTATATAAACTTTTAAGACATATGTATTATTTTCTAAATTAGTTGACGAGCTGAGTCAAAATATATCCAAATTTTTCAAAAGTTTCGTCATGAGGACCAATGCAATAGTTAGATTTTCATACGATTCTCTACTATTCAAACACTACATCAATTTCATGAAAAACTTCCATTGCATAATAGTATTCTGGTGGCTGTAGAATCACGCCTGGAAAAATAAGTTTAACACTTTTAGTTAATGCTATTTCTATTATCAAT
>NC_058159.1:11420157-11484945 GCF_020080835.1 Cotesia glomerata | reverse complement strand
TGTTAATAATGCTCAACACCAAGTTTGAATTGGCGGCCAGGAAAGCAACGTGGTACCTTCTTCGTGAACCTATGTCTAGAATTTCAGTCTCCATAGTTTATATTCCCACCGTTTGCCCTATTTACCGACAGCGTGTTAGCCGAACACAAAAAATTAGATGAATTAAATATCGATGAAGATTCAACAAGTATTTGGAAGGAAAACTGGTTTGATAAATACGAGAAGCGGCCACAAGAAATGGAAGAATTATCACTTGCACAATTCGTTGCTAATTTTACTAAAAATTCGCAAGGTGATTATATTCGTCGAAAGCAACAACGCATCATTCGTTATAGGAATTATGACATAGCCTCAGATATAAATGAGTATAAAAGAGAAATGGTGACTTTGCATATCCCATTTCGGAATGAAGAATTCGAGATTCTTGAAGAGATGAAATTTATTAGGATTTACGACGAAAATGAAAATCAAATTCTGGAGCGACGCAAAGAGTTTTAGATCTAACTTAGACATTGCTCAACTAAAGAGCTATACCGAAAACTATATCGCGAAAATGAAGAAGGAAACTGAACGATGACGATGAGATTCATGATATTGCCACTAGATTTCCAGAAGGTGAAATCCATTCAAACGCTATATGACAATCGAATTCGGATGTAAACAGTGATTTACGTCGCAACCCTAAATAAACTTGGTGGCCATTGCCAAGAAAGCGGAAAGAAAATTTAATGCCTAACGACCAATATTATGAGCTGATGAAAATGGCAAACCAAAAACAAAGGAACTTTTGATGCACGTCATTTACAATCTTCAGTTGGAAGATCCTCCTCCGCTGCAAATATTTTTACAGGACCAGCTGGATGTTGGTAAAACATTTGTTGTTAAAGTATTAATGGAAATTTATAATCGATATTCTGAAAGTGATGGGTTTTGTAATGCTTATATCGCTTGTGCTTCTACTGGTAAAAGCTGCTGTGGCTATCAATGGGACAACAGTACACACTGCACTAAAGATAAGTCTTTCAAAGTTGCTTCCTTTATCAATTGAAGTAGCCCAACAATATAGATCACTTTTTAAATATGTTCGTGTATTGATTATCGATGAAATTAGTATGATTGGAGCCGAGTTGTTGTCCCAAATAGATTCAAGGTTAAAGCAAATCACCGGTAATTTTGAAGTCCATTTTGGTGGATTAGATATAATTTTGATTGGTGATCTACGTCAACTACCGCCAGTTCGTGCTACCCCAATTTACAAACAAATAAAACGACAAATAGCAGGTTCAACACTATGGCGAGGGTTGAAATTTTCGAACTAAACGAAGTTATGCGACAAAGCTAATCAAAGTTTTACAACAATATTAACAAAAGTGGTAATGGACAGTTGTTAGATCAGGAAGCGGTAGATTTAATTGAGTCACGGAGTGACTCGGAAGAAGAAGCGGAGATACTTTGTCGAGACGGCAGACGATTGTTGTTTAGTAATTATTCAGTTGATGAATACAACAATAAAATTATGAATACTATAGAAGAAAAAGTGAATTCAGAGGCAACTGATATATATATTGGATGTAGCAATATTGAACCACAAACTGCTATGCGTCAAAAATTACATAAAATGTCAACTATTGATACAGGAGGTTTGCCATATCAAATTACATTGGTTTTGAACAAACCATACATGATAACAACTAACATCGATGTATCAGATGGATTAGCAAATGGTGCGACAGGAAAATTAATTTTCATTGAATATAATGACAAAGGAGAGATGGGTCGTTTATGGCTAGAATTTCAGAAACTCCAAACATCAGAGAAAAATTGAGAAGAAAGGCAGCGGCATCAATTCAAAAAATAATCTTCATCCACTGGCAGTACCAATAGATCGCAGAACATCATCTATACCACTAGTACCTAATAAAACCGTTATTGTAAAAGAAACGTAATCATTTCCCATTAGTCTCTGCATGTGCAATGACGATTCACAAGTCCCCAAGGGAGCTACTTTTTGGTGAGATTGTATATGAATATGATAAATACACGTTGCTTAACTCCTGTACGTCACGTATCACCGGTTACATCAATAAGCGGCTTATATCTCGTTTCAATAAGCGGTAAAAAGTACACCATGACGAGAAGAGCGTCGGTATCTACAATTGATCTACAACATGCAATTTCCGAAGGCTGAGCTTGAATCGACTTGAGGCAATTACAAATGTTTTATATGATTTCTTAAATAAAAAGAAAAGAGGATAATGCTGTTTACCTTTAACTGTCCAAAAACTTACGAGCTCATGTGCCGATCTGCAACATGACAATATAATTATTAAGTCGTCAAAATTTTTAGCTAACCGGAGACATGGATGAATAATGAAGATATTGTGAGACATTCCAAATTTTAATATTTGTTGTTAATTACAAAGACCCCACGTACGAGGGCAGGCGGAGTAGTTAATTTATTCACAACGTAAATGATGGAGTCTGTGTTGTTACGCCATAATAAAATGGATCTCCAATGCACAACAGCTAGAATCATTTGATTCGATTTCAGCTTTCGAAAGTTGGAGAAATATGTGCCCTGTGAGAGCAGAAAATGACCAAGGAGATTTAATTTTGATCGTAGCTTAATTTACATCCTTTTCCCCAACCAATCAATAAAATCAGTTATTGAATTTATACATGAAAATTTGATCAAATATACCCCAAGAGGTATGTCGCGAATTCTCAAAAGAATTATGATAAAATTCCGACGATTTTAAGGGCGGGATTTTAACATAAATTTTGCATCAGAATACAGCGCTTTCCTTTGATCGAGTTTCTCGATGGCCAACATTTTATTTTAAAAAAACGTGCAACAACCGCACCTCAATCAACTACAAGATCAAAAACGGTAATAGATGCAGTGTTCCAAAAGATATATCGTCCAAATTGAAAACTAAAATATTTGTATCGTATTTTAGTTATCATAAGCCTCTTTGTAACACGGTTGAAACTGAAAATATGGAACTTGAGTAATAGATTATGTAACATATGTTAAATAAAATATAAAAATATCTTTTAAAAATTAATCGGGTAACATTATTTTGAACAATTAAACTTTGTAATTATCTCACCCTTTGTTATAAATATTCATCTCATTCTTTTGTCGACCCCATCGAAGGTTTCACTTCTATCAGTGTGTGAATCGCACACCCCACCTTTATCTCCAGACAGTGACAAAGTTGTCAGAGTTGTCAGTAAGGAAATTTTTTCGAATAAAAGAAAGTAGGTATGGATCACCTGGAAACGACCAGAAACTAGAACAAATAACATGGAAAATCAGATGAACGCTTTCTGGTGTGTATCTCTTTCCAACGCGTACACCGTAAAAATTTTCCAAGTCCCATTTCCTAAGAGAAATTTTTTCAACAAAAAATAAATATGTATCGACTTGAAATAATTTACAATAAAAACATTGCTGGGAACGAGTACCCATACAGGACAATACGACAGGGCCAGATATGGGCCATGCTTGGCGCAATGCTGTCTATCTCTGGCCCATGCTTGTAAACCCGCTTTGGCCCAGCCTTGGTAGAAGTTTGGAGTGATAACAGGGTGCCAAACTTGGTTGCCTAGACTGGCCCAAGCATGATAACCAAGACTGGCCCAAGATTGTTGACCAAGACAGGCCCAAGTATGTTAACCAAGACTGGCCCAAGTTCTTAAGGCAAAGCAAGCCCATACTTATTCACCCCCTGGCGGTTTCGGCGACACGGTGAAAGCACGGTCGAATGACGGTTGTTTCACGGTCGTTTCACCGTATAAAGTTCGTTCTTACTGAGCGATCTGTCAGTCAACATCGGATACCGTTGTGAACGATATCTACTATAAATTTATTGAATATTTACGGTGCATACGCAAGTGAATCTACGACGTTATGACCGACACTGTACGTTCAATATACTGTCCAAATACGGTGATTTTACGCTACTATCACGGACATTAAAATAAAAAAAAATATTGCGGAAAGTCTAGACCGAGACTCGAACCCGATTCATCTGGTCGCGCGCCCAAGACTCTACCAGCTAGGCTATCTAAGACACTGTACGAAACATTTGATTCAGTCACATCATAAGGTGTCAAAACCAAGTCATTTTTTTTTTCATTGCACAGATAAAAATAGCTTAAATAAAGTTATATTTTTTCCATGACTTCAAAATAATAATCGTAATAAATGATTCAAATTTTTGATGATTACGAAATTCTTAATTTCGAAATTATGGTGAAATTATTAACTGTATAAAAAAAGATCTGGAAAAGAAATTGCTAAAAATTGAATTGTTAAAAAAAAAATATCTCATAATAATTTTTCTTGATAACAAACAATTTTTCCGTAATTTTGAAATTAAAGTTTTCGTCTCCAAAAAAAAAAAAAAAAAAAAAAAACAATATTGATTATTATATTTTTCATAACCAAAAGGTATTATAGTTTCTAATTTAAGACTATAAAAAAAATTCAACACTTGTAAGCCATAAACTCTTCTGAAAAGTATTGAAATGATGGATCTCTGTTGATTGCCTGTAATCTGATTAATTTTTTATAATTTTACTTTGAAATAAACAAAATTACAATAATTTAATATTTTTTTTTAATTTTTCATCCCGATTAGTTACTGAAAATTTCTCATTTACCTATCTTTTTATACACTTTGAGTATTTTTAATGAAATAAAAAAAAAATATAATCAGCACTTTTTCATTGTTGACTAGTAAAAAATTCCTGACTTACCGACATTATACGCTCGTTTCACGGTCGTTTGTTCACTGTCAAATGACGGCCGTTCGATAGTCAAGTGACGGTCATTCGACGATCATTTGTGGACACTGTGAATTTATGGTACATTCACCATCGTTTCACGATCATTTTACCGTGACCACGAATCCGCCAGGGCCACTATAGAATTTACTAAAAGAAGTAGATTACAAAATATATTTAGAATTTAATTGTTTAATGAGAAACCAAATTAGTATTAAGAACCCAATTTCGAATAAACTGAATTCTCTGAAATAAAATAATAAAATTCTACGAAACGGTTAAATTATTTTGTATAAAATGAGTAGTTGTTAGTTGAAATTATAAAAAAGGAACTTTTTAATTGTCAATAATTTATTTTAATTTTGATGTAGAGCTAACGCAAGTAGACGACTCAACTCTTAATTTAGACCTAACTTTCGCTAATTATAGAAATAAAGTCAAAATCGCATTTACCCTAACCGAGATTCGAACCCGAGCCGCGCGCTTGTCAGACCGACCACTAACCCCTACGCCGTACGACCGATAAGTTAACGCACATCTCACCATTCATATAAGCTAAATCTATATGGTGACAGAGTGTAACGCTTTATTATTTATATAATTTATGTTATTTGATATTGTGTTTTGATGAAAATGATCTATTTTTTATGAATGTTTATTAATTTAAAAGAAAAGCAAAAGTCAAGTTCTTAGATTAACTTTAGACTTTTTAAATCGTTCTGTATATTTTTAATATCATATTATAATATTTTAGTTTTTTCTTAAGACCGTATCAATTTTGACGATATACAATTGTTTTGCTGAAATAATAAATTTTCAATTTTAGCATTTGCTATCAAATCTTCGTTAAGTAATAAATATTTACTGTTCCAAATTCTATTACTTAATGATTAATTAAATTTGGATTTCCCATTGAATGGCCAAAGTTAGGTTGCCCAATTCTGGCTCAAGTCTGGGTTGCCATTCAACGGCCAAGGCTAGGCATCCCAGTCTTGGTTAACGCTCGGGTAATCATTGAGTCGGCCAAAGCTAGGTTGCTCAATCCTGGGCCAAGTCTGGATCGCCATTGAATGGCCATGGCTGGGGGACCCGGTTCTAGTCCAAGCTCGGGTAATCATTGGGTTGACCAAGGCTAGATTGCCCAGTCCTGGCCCAAGTTAGGGTGACTCCAGGCTTGGCCAAGGCTAGGTTATTCAGTCTTGGCTCATGTTAGGGTTACCATCCAACGGCCGAGGTTAGATTACACAATCTTGGCCCAAGTTAGGGTTACCATTCATTGGCCAAGGCTAGGTTATCCAGTCTTGGCCCATGTTAGGGTTACCATCCATCGGCCGAGGTTAGGTTACACAAACATGGCCCAAGTTAGGGGGACTCTAGGCTTGGCCAAGGCTAGGTTATTCAGTCTTGGCCCAAGCCTGGGTAATCATTGGAATGGCCAAGGCTGATTGCCTAGTTATAGCCCGGGTATGGGACAATATAGGTTTGCTAAGATGGGCTTCCCAATAATATCCCAGGCATGGCCCCGTCGTTCAACTCTGGGGCTTCCTGTATGGGTAGATAATAAAACCTCCCGGAATTTCAGCCTTGACAGATAAATAATTATTTTTTAATTTATTTTTTTTTTAATCAATTTATTTAGTCCAATGACATTATATTGTCTGGTTATTTTAACTCAATTAAAAAACTGCTGATTTTATTCTGCCTAAATACTCGGCATTATCAGAATTTACTCAAGGTCGTAAATCTTTATAATAATTTTGACTATTTTACATTATTAATTTTCCAAAGTCGTAAACATTTATTAAGTTGTAAGCATTTTTAAAGTCGTAAGCATTTAAAAATGCTTGCCGTAAGATGGACGGTTATAAATATATTTACAAATATAAATAATGCTGTGAAGCGGGAAAGAATAGGAGTTACGGTAATTATTACGTGAAGCGTTCCACATTCACGTAACAGGATATTGGTAGAAAAGGATTGAGAAAGGAATGTGGAGAGGATCATCTTAATGTGAGTTTATAGAATATGCGAGAAAAAATTATTAGATAGCTCGGACTGGGATTCGAACCCAGAACCTTCTGAAGACATGTCGGCTACTCTACCATTTGAGCTATCCGGTCTATACTAAATTTCCTTTCGCTTATTCTATATACATTAAGCCATACCGTCCATCTTACGGCAAGCATTTTTACAAATATAAATAATGCTGTGATGAGCCACAAGAATGGCCCATATCTGGCCCCGTTGTATTGTCCTGTATGGGTCATCACATATTTAAGAGTCACACTCTCCCACTACCCAGGAAAAAATTTTTCGATGAAATTATATTATTGAAATTTTGTAAAAGTTTATGAAATTTTATAAAGTTTCATCAAATTTCATAAGATTATGTAAAATGACATAAAATTTATGAAATTTCATCAAATTGTTTTAATATCCGAATGGCTATTCGGTATCAAATTGTATAAAAATTCATGCGTTTTGATCAAAACTTATAAAATTTTATCTAAACTAATAAGACTATTTTTATAAAATTTTATGAAATTTTACATAATTCTGTAAAATTTTATTTAATTTCATGAAATGTTAATAAAGTTTATGAAATTTTGTGAGTGACCAAATCTCTGATTTAGTAAAATTCCAAAGAATTTTTTATAATTTCACAAAAATTTATGAAAATTTGTAAAATTGTTATCAGGCACCCAAGGAATTATTGATATAAATTTTTACTATTTTTATAAAATTTCATAAAAAGGGGCTTTCTTTTTCTTAAAATTTCGTATAACCATGAAATTCAATCATTTTTTTTGCTCATGTTTTTATGTCGTAAATACAAACATATTTATCTTCGATCATCCAAAAATGGTGAATTAGATGATGGAAACGTGCGACACTTCTTCGCACTGTATTTTATCGAGTATAACACAAAGAATTTTGGAACTTTATTAATGTTTTTTTCGAGGACAATGTTGCACATGCGTCACCAATCTCTATACAGGTGAATAGCTTATGTTTTAACTGTCATTTTAATTAAAAAGCGCACCTATGACTAACTTCAAGACTTTCATGTATTTTTATTTAAAGGATTAGATGGTTTTGGTATCGTACGCTATTTATTCATAAATTGAGTATCCCCTGCACGTAAAAACCCGCATACGTCCGCCATAGGACGAAAAATTTTTTAAGCACCATGGGCAAATACGATCGAGATGATAATTATTTGCAGCAGGGATGTAAAGCCTCTATCAGGTCTCAGCCTTATACTATCCCTTCTGAAAATATTCATCACTTCGACTGTATTTGCGCGTAACTCGCCCAAGGTAACATGAATAACTAAGAATCAGGCAAAAAATTTCATTTAATCCGTAAAATTTTATGATATTTTATAAAATTTCACAAAATTGCATAAAATATTCTTTCCCGGGATACTCAAATATAAGTACATTAATTAAAATGTAGCATCCATTGTACATGATTCAGACTAGTGAATAATGAACGAGACTAAGGACCAGAGGATCCAGGTTCAATCCTAGCGTATACACAGAATTTTTTTTAAATATTAACCCTTGGATTACTTTCGGAACGACGAACGCTTTTTCAAAATCATACATGATCCCAGATTCCAAAAATTTTTATTTCTTTTCAAAAAAAATAATTTTTTTCCATTCGCGAAGGAAATTATACAAAATTTTATGAATCTTCATAAAATTTTATCAAGCCATTTTCCTCATAAAATTTTATAAAATTACATAAAATTTTATAAAGTTATAAAATACTATGAAATAGTATATTACACACCTAGGGAAGTAACGTCAGAAATGTCTCAGATCACAAGTAATTGTTGGCCGAGGTTAACAAACATGTGATAAGAGGCTTTTTTTATTTACTTCCCGAGGAGTGTATACTATTTTTTTGCTCGACGAAGGCAGGAAGCGGCAACTTCGTTTCTTAGCGGGCTGAAAGTTGACGTTTTTTAACCGTCGAGCAAAAAATTTATGAAATTTCATAAGATTTTATGAAATTTTATCAGGCCATTTTCCACGTAAAATTGTATGAAATTTTTACCCGGATATGTACCATATACACATGCATCAAAAGTAATGGGAAGCAATTATCAATTTAACATAGAAGCATCCATCTACACTGAGAAAAAAGTATTTTGCTACTAAGGATATTTTTTCTGAAAATCAGAATACTTGGTATTGTGCTACTAAGAATACGTGGTATTTTGATTATCACAATAAGTATACTGATTTTCACAATAACTAGGTATACTGATCCACAGATTCGGTAGAATCTGGCGCCAAGTTCCGTTCAAATCTGCTGTAAACGGAGCACCAGACTACCGACTATGTTTACTGTAAGCAGAACGGTATTTTGAGGTTGCAAAATTTTATTTAATTCTAACGTACTTTTTTTTCCTAAATTGTATATTTTAACAGTAATTCATACTTTATTTGACTGTTATTAATTAATTATATTTACTTATAACAATTAATCTAATTGAAATTATTAAATTTAATCAGCACAAACTATAGCAACGCAAAAATTTCGATCCTGACTTTTTTTCGATGGGCAAAGTGATCTGCCACAAACTAAATAATTTGAGAATGCATAGTAATCCTTCATTAGATGGGAAACTACAGTTAAAAAAAGATATTTCACAGCTTGCATCTACACCCGCCAGGGTGCGCTGGAATTATTTTTACATAAACTGTAGTTTCAAGGGGATAGTTTGCTATAAAAAATGCAACCAACGCGAGATTTAAGTTGGTACCAATTGTAAATTTTTATTATAATTACAAAAAATACTAAAATCCGAACAAAAACAGTTTCACTGTAAAAAAAAAACGCCATTCGGCCATACCCGACATGGATAGGTAGATTTCTTAGATGAATATTGAAAAAAATACGTAATTTAAAAACAAGATAATTATATGAATTTTAACGAAAATTTGATAGATTTAAGCTATCTTTTACGGCTTAAAAATTATGTGAAGAAAAAGGGCCGAAACACAATCATTGAAAAATTTTTTCAAATTTTCAAAGTCACAGAATTAATTAAAAAAATCATCAAAACTAGACAAATGATAGTTTAAATTGAAGATAATAAACTGAAGTTTAAGATAAATTTGATAGATTTTATCTTTTTTTTACACCTGGAAAATTATTTTCACAAAATATACAAAATTCAAAATTTTTTGAAAATGAAAAAAATTTTCAAACACCCACAACTCGAAAACTAACCAGCCGATTTTGCTCATCTTCGAACTTGATCTTGGTATTGATCCATAGAATAAGTCCACAAAATTTCATAAAGATCGGTTGAGAACTGTGGGCGCAATCCTGCTGACATAACGCGTTATATCACCTATATATATATATATATATATATATATATATATATATATATATATATACATACATAAATACATATATAAACTTTTGAGCCAATGCTATTTTTCGACATTACTCGATGAAATAAAACATATTATGACAAAATTTTATTAAAATTAAGACATGAGACCGGCTACAATAGTTAGATTTCTAAAGAAATCTACCTAAAAATCGCGCCAAGTCCACGTTCATAAAACTATTAAGAAAAAAAAATTTTTTTTTTTCTTTACAAAAATATATAAAATAAAAAAATTAAAAAATCCAAGTAACCGATATGATTGTTTATGATTTTCGGAAATTAAAAAAAATTGTGTTATAAATTTAAAAATTAAGAAAAAAATTTTGGAACGTACTTGGTGTGCGTCATTGTGTATTTAAATTTTTTTAAAATCCTAGTAAATAGATTTTACGAATTTCATTAAAAGTAAAATATTTTGCAACCGCGCACACTAAATACGTTCCAAATTTTTTTTTTAATTTTTAAATTTGTAACAAAATTTTTTTTAATTTCCGAAAATCATAAACAATCATATCGGTTACTTGGATTTTTTAATTTTTTTATTTTATATATTTTTGTAAAGAAAAAAACAAATTTTTTTTTCTTAATAGTTTTATGAACGTGGACTTGGCGCGATTTTTAGGTAGATTTCTATAGAAATATAACTATTGTAGCCGGTCTCATGTTGTAATTTTAGGAAAATTTTATCATAATATGTTTTATTTTATCGAGTAATGTCGAAAAATGGCATTGGCTCAAAAGTTTATATATGTATTTATGTATGTATATATATATATATATATATATATATATATATATATATATGTGATATAACGCGCCATGTCAGCAGGATTGCGCCCACAGTTCTCAACCGATCTTTATGAAATTTTGTGGGCTTATTCTGTGGATCAATACCAAGATCAAGTTCAAAGATGAGCAAAATCGGCCGGTTAGTTTACGAGTTGTGGGTGTTTGAAAATTTTTTCATTTTCAAAAATTTTGAATTTTGTATTTTTATGAAAATAATCTTCCAGATGTAAAAAATAGATAAAATCTATCAAATTTATCTTAAATTTCATTTAATAACCTTCAATTTAAACTATTATTTGTCTAGTTTTGATGATTTTTTTAATTAATTCCGTGAATTTGAAAATTTTCAAAAATTTTTCAATGAACGTATTTCAGCCCTTTTTCTTTAAATAATTTTTAAGCCATAAAAGATAGCTTGAATTTATCAACTTTATGTCAAAATTCACATAATTATCTTCGATTTGAGCTATTATTCGTTACCTTTTGATACTTTTTTCAATTTATTTCGGAGTTTGGAAAATTAAAAAAAAATCAAAAATAAATTAATTTTTAGCTATTATCATCAAATGACTTTCGTCTGTTACAAATCCTATTTTTTAGGAAGATGTCTTTGAATATCTATTGGTTGTAGTCGGTCTCATATCATTATTTGCAAAAATATAATAAAAAATAAATTTTAGGACATTTTTGCCTTTTAATAACGTGTTTTTTTTTCAATATTCAAACAAGAAATCTACCTATCCATGTCGGGTATGGCCGAATGGCGTTTTTTACAGTGAAACTGTTTTTGTTCGGATTATCAGTATACCAATGTAACAGACTATTAGATGTTTATAACCTCACTTTACTGGCACAAATCAATTGACTTATAAAGCAAACAAAACAAATTAAAATTAAAATTAAAAGTGTAATAATAAATTTTTTTCAAGCTAATATAATAAATATTAATTGAATTCTATTTTTACCAGTGCATAAATCAAATAAAATAACTGTTAGTGTTAAAACGTCGATGGCAGTGACAGCGCATATATTATATATAGTTTACTGCGCAGAGTATAGGTATTGAACTGACTTATATTCTGATAATCACAATACTTGGTATTTTGATTATCAAAATACCAAGTATTGTGATTATCAAAATACTTTTTTCTCAGTGTAAGTACAATTTATTAACTATTTTAAGAAGTAGGAGAGCGAGCCACAGTAGGATTCTTGAGAAAAAAATTAGGAAAACGGTTGACCCTAAAGGCCATCTCTGCAACTTCCCGCTAATTTGTACACACACACACACACACACACACACACACACACAAATTGTCAGAGAAGCTTCCTAGGACCTCAAAACGTCGAGATCTGATGAAAACTCGATTTTCGAAAAAACAGGATAAAACCAATAACTTCCCGATTTTAGAAAATTTTTTTTTTTTTTAATTTTCTTAGCGGGAAGTTAAAAATGTTTATAATGTCAGTTTTTTTCGCTCGTTTTATTTTTTTTTAGTCCCTCTACACGTATTCTTTATTATATTGGCTCCCAAAAAAACATTTGTTGTTTGCGTTTTTTTACTTATTTTACTAATTTGGGGTAAAATGGGCCGCCTATAAATTTTAATTGTTTCAGTATTTATATTCGTTTTACTTTATTTAAAGCTTTCATCCGATAGTAAAACTAACTCGATACACAAGCGGAAATCTTAAACCCGAAATATCACTTTGAAGAATTTCATAATCTTTAATCAAGCACCAAAGTTCTTGACCTGAGAAAATTTACTTGATTAAAAACTTTTCTGCTCCAATCATGATAATCGAATTCTTTAAAATGGTGTTCTCGGTTCAAGATTTTAGCTCTTGTACCGGGTTAATTTTCTTATCATTGGCCGTATTTGTTATCAATGGACTTGTTAAAAAATCAACTAATATCGTTTCAATAGTTAGTCTTAATACAATTTATAATAAATAAGTCATTCAGAATATTCTTTTTTCACTTCTGATTATCTTAATTCTTCAAAGCAATCTGCATCTAAACATTCAAGTTTTTAATAAATTGATTGTATTGAATTATTTCTTATTTCCAGTGTCACATCAGAGATACATTTAAAGCTTTTTGACCAAGCCATTTTTATAGTTCTTTTTAAAATTTTTTTGCTAGAGTATCCGACGACAGACCCAAACAAATAAAGCACACAAAAACGTAGAAGTTATTTACAAGCTACATCCACCAGATTCATATAAAACTGCTCCAATATGGTCTGGTGGATGTACTCTTATGCAACTATGGCTATTGTTTTTTAAGATTTCTAAGGGGTTATTGTGATAATTATCAGGGCCAGAAACTTTCTATGGTAATTTTTAATTGAAATCTTTTCTATTATTTATTTTTCAGACAGACCAAGGCATTAAAAATCTCACAGCTGAAGAAGCTGCGAAAATAAGCTCACAAGATCCAGATTATGCTATTAGGAGTTTATACAACACAATTGCTAAAAAAAAATTTCCTTCATGGACATTTTATATTCAAGTTATGACCGAGCAGCAAGCAGACAAATTTCAATGGAATCCTTTTGATTTAACTAAGGTCCTATTATGAAGCTTTTTTTTTTTCATTTTTTACTCTCATTACAGATTTTGGTAAGTAACATTATATAAAATGTGATTCTATAATAGGTATGGCCCCATAAAGAATATCCACTCATTCCGGTCGGTAAACTCGTTTTGGACAAAAATCCATCAAATTACTTTGCTGATGTTGAACAATTGGCTTTTGATCCTGCACATATGGTACCAGGTATTGAACCGAGCCCAGATAAAATGCTTCAAGGTCGACTCTTTGCTTATAGTGATACTCACAGACACCGTCTTGGGCCAAATCATCTTCAGCTTCCTGTAAATTGTCCTTACAAAGTAATAATTCTTTTTGTTTCTTTAAGCAATAAGTACTTTTCTATTGCTAAAATAAAAAAAAAATAACATTTCTTATTTTTACACTAATATTCAATTTTTTATAGAGTATATCAATAATGAATTATCAGCGTGATGGCTCAATGACTATACATGATCAGGATGGAGCTCCGAACTATTATCCAAACAGCTTCAAAGGCCCTGAAGTATGTCCGGCTGTAAAATCTCCAGCATTTAGTGCTTTTGGAGATATTGATCGTTATGAAGCGGTAAATGAGGATAACTTCGGCCAAGTTACAACTTTTTGGCAGAAAGTGCTTGATGCTGATGCAAAGACTCGACTTGTAACCAATATGGCTAACAGCCTTGCAAAAGCTTCAAATTTCATTGCTGAACGTGCTATTAGAAACTTTTCCCAAGTGGATGTTGATCTTGGTCAGAGATTAACGGATGAATTGCGGAAGAAAGGAAAAATGATAAATATTTCTGGAAAGGGAGCTAACTTATAAAAATATTTTTAATTATAAAAAAAACTTATATATGAGTTAAGAAATAATACAAAAAAGTAAAAAATATTTCATATTTCACCACTATAACTTCTATAACTGAGAGTTATAAATTTTGTATGTAAACCACTTTTTATTTTTTTCGAGGTTTTACACTTTGTTCTCATTTTCAATAAATCGAGTGAGAACAAAAAAGTTGTGATTTATTCACTTGTAAATAACTGCTTAAATAAATATTAAACAGAGAAATAGCTTCAATGAATATACAGGGTACACTGAGAGAAAAAATTCCAGGGTAAAACCTTTTTTAGATTTTTTGTATTTTAAACCAATCGACTTTTCTAAAAATTAACTATGAATTGAATGAATTTACGTTTAAACTAAAAAAAAAAAAAAAAAAATATTGTTTCGATCGAATTATAAATTATTATCAAATAATAATTCGAATACTGGTATTTTATTCACAACAATATCGAATTTAGATGTAAGCATAAAACGCTAAATAGTAATACCATAGTACCTTTGATTAAAAAAAAAAAATTAGGAAAACGGTTGACTCTGAAGGCCATCCCAGCAACTTCCCGCTAATTCCATACTTAGGCGCTTAAAATTGCATTTATGACGTTTTTGAGCTCTTCGAGCTCATAAATCTTATCAAAGTTCGATAAAACACGATTTTTAAAATTTTCAAACTGCTATAACTTTTGAATGAATCAACCGATTTGCACGTGGTTGGCGGCGATCGATGTAGTTTTTTGAGCGCTATAAATAATTCTAAACAAAAGAATTGATATGATGAAGCATTTCGAAGTTATTACAAAAAAACACTTTTTTCGATTTTTTTCGACAACATATCTCACGAACGCATCAACCGATTCTGACGCTTTTGGTGGTGATCGATGCGAGTTTTCATGGTTAAAAGCTGATTAGTTTTTGAGGTCGATTGGTTCAGCCAATTCGAAGATATTTTAAAAAAATGAAAAAAACTTTTTTTTCACTTTTTTTGCAATTTCTCGGAATCTACTTGTCCGAATCAATTCCAACTTACAGGAAATCTAAGTTTGGCGGAGACGTTTCGAATGACACCAACTGCAATTAAATCGGTCGAGCCGTTCAGAAGTTATAAGAGGTTTACACACACACACACACACACACACACACACACACACACACACACACACACACACACACACACACACACGCGCGCACGCACGCACGCACGCACACACACACACAAATTTTTTCAAATGTGGTTTTTTTGGAATAACTTTTAAACGTCTTTATCAATTAATTTCAAAAACTAATCAG
The DNA here is from genome assembly GCF_020080835.1 of Cotesia glomerata. Lineage (NCBI taxonomy): Eukaryota > Metazoa > Arthropoda > Insecta > Hymenoptera > Braconidae > Cotesia > Cotesia glomerata. Next base: position 11,469,237 of record NC_058159.1, on the reverse strand, counting down.
CTCTTGACATTAAAAAACCACGTCGATCGCCGCTAGCCCGGTCAAAATCGGTTGATTCGTTCGTGAGTTATCGTTGTCGAAAAAAATGTTTTTTTGGAATTACATCGAAATTCCTACTTCGATCGATTAAAACTTGAAAATTCTCTACGAGGCCTGAAAAACTGCGTCGAATGCCGTCAACCGCGTAAAAATCGGTTTATTCATTCAAAAGTAATTGCGGTTTGAAAATTTAAGAATTTAGTGTTTTATTAAATTTTTGTCAGATTTTTAAGCTCCGAGAGCTCAAAATGACACGAAAATTATATTTTTGAGCTCGAAGAGCTCAAAAACGTCGTAAGTGCAATTTTAAGCGCTTAAGTATGACATTAGCGGCAAGTTGCAGGGATGGCCTATAGGGTCAACCGTTTTTCTAATTTTTTTATTTTCAATCGAAAAAAAAAAATAGAAAGGAAAGTCGTCACAAAATGGGAAGAGCGGGGTTAAATACTGTCTTAGTTGAAGTTTTTTTTGAGACAAAGAAATTGAAAATCGAAGTTGTCAGACTTCGAAAAAATGACGGTTTTGTTAAAAAAAACTGAAATATTTGATATATCGTGACTTCCGAAAAATTTTTTCTATTTTTTTCTGAAAACTACATTCAAAAACAAAAATTTAAAAATAAAAAAAGTGCCGAAAGGTCAGTTTGTGAAAAAGTTATAATAATTAAAAAAAAAAAGAACGGATTCTTTCAAAAATTCGTAACTTTTTTAGGTTGGGTGAAAAATCTGAAAAAATTCAGAAAAATGTCTTTGGTAGGATAGAAAATGATAAAAAAGTTTCAGCGAAATCGAAGGGGGTCGGGTCAAAACCTCGGTGATTTGGCATGGAATGCCCCATCTATTAGGGGGTATTCCATGCCAAAAAGACCACTTTTGAACCCGACTCCTTTCGATCTGGCCAAAAGTTTTCCATTCTTTTCTACCCTTTGAAAAACATTTTTAGGAATTGTTTCAAATCTTTTTATCCAACTTAAAAAAAGTTATGAATTTTTCAAAAAAATAACATTTTTATTTTTAAATAGCCATAACTTTCTCAGAAATTGACCTTTTGGTATCTTTTTAACTTCCCGCTTAGAAAATTGAAAATTTTCAAAAATTGAGAAGTTATTGGTTTCACCCCGTTTTTCTAAAATCTAGTTTTCAACGGATGTTGACGTTTTGAGGTCCTAGGAAGCCTCCCTGAATGTTTCCGCGATGATATCCGTATGTATGTATGTATGTATGTGTGTGTGTGTGTGTGTGTGTGTGTGTGTGTGTGTGTGTGTGTGTGTTTTTTTTTGTAGGGGGGGGAATCCTTTTTACGGATTCTAGGCATAGCTGTTTGGCCTGGATATGTGGCGACTCGACGCAGCGTCATACTAGCTCGACACTAACGCCCCTACCCACTAAACCCTAAACCCCTTTTCCTTCTTTCCTCTAATCCCTCATGGAAACCGCCGTCAGGCATTACTTCGTGAAGGGAGGATCTAGCTACTGCTCTTCCTTCTGGTGGCTAAGGTGTTAACTATCTTCCTTCTATCTTCTGCTATTTGCTCTTTTTCTTTCGGTGGAACGCAAGTCTTTAAGGACTTCTGTTGCAAACGTATTGGTAACGTTCCAGGCAGCTTCTGATGACAACATTGCTTCTACTAGTGAATCTGGTTGCATTCTCTGGTTCAGGATCCTCTCCAGTTCTTCACGCTGTGGATCGAAACGAGGACATACAAAGAAGACGTGCTCCGCGTCTTCAGCAGCTCCTGGGCAGGACGGGCACTCCGAAGAGTCATCGTGCTTAAAGCGGTGTAGATACTCTCGAAAACACCCATGTCCCGACAACATCTGCGTAAGATAGTAATTGACCTCACCGTGATTCCGGTTAAGCCAAATGTCGACCCGAGGTATGAGACGGTGCGTCCACCTACCCTTCTCTGCAGCATCCCATTGTAGTTGCCATCGGCCTATGCTCTTTTGCCGTTCTTCAATTCTAAGTTCTTCCGGGCTCAGTGCAGTTGACCTTTTTCGTTGGTAAAGGGCCCGTCTTTCCTCTGCTAGAACTCTAAGAGGTAGGGTTCCAGCAATGACGCACACTGCTTCTTCTGATAGAGTGCGGAAGGCACTAGCTACTCGTAGGGCACTCTGTCGGTATATTGGTCCAGCTTTTCTCCATGATTCTTGGGTTTCCAGTGCATCAGCCCAAATGGATATTCCGTAAGTGAGCACTGATGTGACTACTGATGACAATAGTAGCCTCCTGCTCTGCATTGGGCCTCCGATGTTAGGCATCAGCCGTGCGAGACTAGCCCTCACTACTGACGCTTTGGCACTGACATGTTCCACCTGTTGTTTGAAGTTGAGTCGTGCATCCAGCATCACTCCCAGATAACGGATAAATGGTTGTGATGTGATTTCTCGGTCACCGACATTAATCTTAATTGTTTCAACTTCTTTTCGGCTGGTAATAAGCACTGCTTCGGTCTTCTGCTTGGCCAGTTGTAGGTTCACTGTATCCATCCACTGGTTGATCTTCTCAAAAGTGATGTCAAACAGATGTTGAATCTCGTCGAGGTGTTTGGCGACGATCACTGCGGCAACATCATCCGCATACGCTACCAGTTTGACACATCTTGGAAGCTTCAGTCTCAGCAGCCCGTCATACATGATATTCCACAGAAGTGGACCAAGAACAGAGCCCTGTGGCACACCACCGGTTATATCATACTCTTTTGGACCATTCTTTGTATCGTATTTCAGCACTCTATCTGTAAAATAGCTAATCACTAGTCTGCGAAGATATGTTGGCACGTTCTTCTCGTCGAGAGCTTGCATGATGCAGTCCCAATTAGCGGAATTGAAAGCATTTTTGATGTCCAAGGCAGCTACCAGGCAGTACTTCTTCGTTCCACCCTTCCATCTAGTTCCTGCGATTGCCTCTTTGGCCGTATTAACAACCAGGTTGATCGCGTCCAGGGTTGATCGTCCTTTCCGGAATCCATACTGGTTGTCTGCCAAGAGTGGGTCGACTACTGCATCTATTCGCTGATGGATGATACGCTCAAATATCTTACCCGCCGTATCTAGCATGCAGAGTGGTCGGTAAGATGACGGTTCTTCTGGCGGTTTCTTTCCTTTAGGTAAAAGTACTAACCGTTGCTGTTTCCACTTACGAGGAAAAGTCCCTCCTTGAGGCATGCGTTGTAAGCGTCTAGAAATAATGTTGGTGCTGCCTTTATGATGGTTTTCAAGGCTATATTAGGGATTCCGTCCAATCCCGGCGCTTTATTATTTCCTACCCGATTACAGGCCTCCAACAATTCTTCTTCAGTGACAGGTGGAATGTCGTCCAGTTCATCTTGCGTTGACTGATAATTGAGACTGTGTTGCTGTGGAAACAGCGCAGTGACGATTTTCTGAAGGAGTTGGGGACACGTAGGTGACGGCATTTGTTGTTTCTTCAGGTGCGTCATGACCACCTTATACGGCCGACCCCACACGTCTTTGTCGACCTCGTATATGAGCTCTTTCCAGCATCTTCTTTTGCTCTCTTTTATGGCCTTATTAAGTTCACGACGAGCTTTTTTGTACTCTGCGATCAGCACTGCAGAGTAAGGTCGTTGATAGCCACGCTGTGATATTCTTCTCTTTCGATGACACTCTTTACGGAGGTTGCTGATATGATCATTCCACCAGTGTACCGCAGGTCTTGAATTCATAACACGTTTGCGAGGCATACTGGCATCACAAGCTTGTGTTACTCGCATCATCAGAGCCTTAGTATGTTCTTCTGCACATCCAGTCTCTATCGGATCACTATCGAGGGCTATTAGCAATACTTCTGGGTCAAGAGATTTCACCTTCCAACCGACGGTGTTAAATTGCTTGATAGGCCCCCGGAGGTTCTGGTCGTTTGACGTTTCCCAGAGTATCGCATGATGGTCACTGGCAGTGTAGATGTCCAGTACCTTCCAGTTAGTGTTACCTTTAGCAAGACTGGTACTGACAAAAGTGACGTCTACAATCGAGCTTGCGTCACCTTTGGTGTAGGTCGGCGTGTCACCACTGTTGAGCAAGACTACATCTAGTGTAGAAAGAGCTTCTAGCAGCTCTCTTCCTCGTGCATTAGTCTGCTTACTGCCCCAGTCCACTGCCCAGGCGTTAAAGTCCCCGGCTATCGCCACTGGATGATGTTGCTTCGCGTCCTCGGTCAGTCGATCCAAGAAGTCAGTAAACTCAGCAATTGAGAGGCTAGGTGGTGCGTAGCAGCTGTAAAACGGATGCCATCTACTGATGCTGCTACAAAGCCAGCACTGCCATTGGTAGCTACACTCTGGAAAGGGAGCTTACCACAAGCCCAGATCACAGCTTTCGTGGTGATATCCGTCTCCCAAGGTTGTCCAGCTAAATGTTTATATGGCTCCGATAAAAGCACAACGTCGAGCTTTAATTCCCGTACTGTCTGCATAAGCAGGTCATGCGCAGCTTCGCAGTGATTGATGTTAAGCTGCAGTATCCTCATGTTCGTTTATTTGTCAGCTTCTGGAGTGCTTCTTGGAAGACTGGACATCGGCCAGAACCAGACCGGTGAGCAGTGTCCTGAGAGCCAGGTTTTTCCGCACATAACGCACATTTCACTTTATTTTGGCATTGAGCAGCTTGATGACCTGTTTGCCCACATTTGATGCAAAGCCCAGATCGGTCGACTTCGCTTTTACATTGGGCAGTAGTGTGCCCAAAGTGCCAGCACTTATAGCATCGTAATGGTGTCTTAATTGCTCTGACACGGCAATTTACCCAGCCAATCCTTATTTTGCCTGTCTTTCCAAGTATCTTCTGCACTATTGCTGCTGGCAATCGTACCGAAGCAGTTTGAGTACCTCTGTAGGCCGGACGAATTTTAATGACATCTTCAGGTATTTCGTAGTCATTTCCAGCTGCCTCTTGTAAGGCCTTCCGGACATCGTCTTTAGTTGTTTCGTCGTCAATGTCCCGGATTTCAAGCTGTTCCTCTGGGCCTTTACAGATGACTTGCGCTTCTTCTTTAAGGATGCTCTTGATGGTCTTCAGCAAAGCTTGTCCTTTGTCTGCGGTCTTTCTGGAAAGCGTAATGAGCATATTCCCATCATTCGTCTTTTGAACCTTGTCAACGACGTCACGGGTCTGATCTGGTGGGCATATTTTGCCTTCTTAACGGGTCGAATAATTAAGGCATCTGGTTTGGTGAATTTTCGCGGTTTTTCCCGCTTAGGCTCCGGCCGAGATTTGTTCACCGGTTGTTTTGGTAACCGCTCTCTCGCTTGCTCCTTCTTCTCCTTCTTGGATTGGACCTTCTGCCATTCAGTCACCTCTTTTTTTCCGGCGTTCTGCACTGCCGTGTTTTTCGGAGGGCTTGGTTTCAGGTCCTTTTTCTTCACAACTTGGCAGATCGTTGGGTCGGGAGAAGATCGATCTTTTCTCTTAGTTGACTTGCTGCTAGTTCTGATTCTGTCTTCCGCGACTGATTCACCGTCACCTTCGGCTCCAGTGTCCATTGCTTCTTCATTGACGATAGTTGCTTGAATGCTTCTCTCCGGTGTAGTGCGAGAAGTGCGTCGTACTGTTAAACACCATTCTTCATCAAGTTTCTTGAATCTCTGGAGGGCATTGGCTACGCTGGTCGTCTTGGTCTTAATCTCCTTGTGGATATTGACCTTAGATTGGATGAAGTCATTTAGCTCACTGGTCAGCTTTTCAAGGCGTTCAAACGCTTGCGACCGCTTCATTTCAGCGCTTGCTTCAATCGCTGCTTGTTGGGCATGAGGTCCGTTTTCACTATTGTTGTTTTCCTGAATTTTACTCATACTTTTAAATTCACCAGCGCATCGTACGGAGTGGAGCGGGTTGTCATAACTAGGAACGGGTGTACCCTCGGAGATAGTACTCCTACCCCAGTTCCCTGAGGCCTAGCCGACACTTAGCCAGCCCCGGAATACACGGACGGACTAGACTCGCTCGGAGTGTGTGTGTGTGTGTGTGTGTGTGTGTGTGTGTGTGTGTGTGTGTGTGTGTGTGTGTGTGTGTGTGTGTGTGTGGGTGTGTGTGTGTGTGTGTGTGTGTGTGTGTCATAATCCATAAGCATATCATAAGCATGACATGTGTATAATCAATAATAAAAGTGATATATAACACATTACGCAATTTAGATTTAAGTCCTCTAACATTCTAATAATAAATGTAACTTAGTTTATATGAAGTATTATATTTCGAGCAACACTCTACGCTTGATTCTGACGGGATGGAGGTTTGCTGATGATTGTCGTCCTGCCATGCCTTGTCTCTACTAGTAGAGGTAGATTGGTCTCCCCATCTGCAATACGACGTTGAAGTTCCTCCCGAGTACTCTTGTGTTGCGATCATTGCCGTTGAGTGCGATCGTTTGTTATAAGAATGTTGTTTAGGTCTAGATCTGGAGGAAGCTTATTGGCTTTTTTGCTCTTCACGAAGTTTTGGATCAATGAATCAGGATAGTTTGAGTTAGAAAATGTTCAATGGTCTCAGCTTTCCGACAGCCAGAGAATATTTACCAACTCGAAACTGCGAAGCTTACGATGAGGAGAGTGAATCGATACCAAGTGCAGTACAGAGCTTGGTTACAACGACTGAGTCTGCTTTACATCTAGCCTCCAGATCAGCATGAGAAGATTCAGGGATATTGAAAAGTAGAACATTTTTACGCCTGGATATTCTCTTTTCGACTTTTTCCAGGACAGATTCATCACCTGGTGACTGCTCTTCAAGGGCTTTAATTTTGTCCGAGTTAACTTTAACTTTATCTTCCCGTGTCATATCCAGGCACAACTTTATTATTAAGATTACGGTGGCCTTTTTCGACTTTATTTATTCTGTCATCGACAGAATCACGCAACGCATCGACACTTTCTTGTACTTTTTTGATTCCCGTCGCGATTTCATTTTTGACGGCTTTGTTTTTTTCGCAGATAAGTTTAAGGAGATCTTCATAAGCAAAAGTTTTTTTTAACACCACAGCATCTCTGAAATGCACCGTTTGGTAAGATTTTGCCATTTGACGATTTTGCATAGCTTGGGTGATAAGTCGAGGAGCATGAAGGACTCTAATACGGTTTGTAGCAATATTGCCAGAACAACTACGACAAATACGTGAAATGTTAGTTGTTTATAAGCAAACCAGTTGGTAATGACGAGACGTGAGTAGCACTGTCATTCACTAGATGACGCTAATTGATAGAAGATTGTGGCGGTCTGAGCGACTCGACGCCACCAATGGCCAAGCCTGGTACTAAAATACGACTCAAAGCCATCATCGGCCAACACCGGAATCAACATGAGTGGCGCCAACGTACCTGACTAGAACTAAATTATTATTATGATTATTATTACAACTAACCGACGCTACAGCTATAGCGTTTCCAAAGAGAAATTATTAATAACTAATTGTTATCTAATAACTAAATATTATTTAATAAAATACATTTGATTAATTTACATATCTGTGTGAATTATTGTAGTGGTAGTAAACTAACCCCCTACAAGATTTACTAATCAATGGATATCCAATAAGCACAACTAGAACAACTAGTGTGTTAATATATCGCAGGTGTCAGCACCCTTTACTAATCCGCCAGCTAATTGTGGAGTTATTATTGTTATTATAGACTAGTTGAATTATAAAAACTGTCGCTTGTAATAATTATATGATTGCTCTAGTAACACTTCATATTTCAGAAGAACCACCAGTCCCACGATCACACCCACAATCCAATACCATGCAGATAGACACACCAATTAGCATATAAAGCCAAAGATTTACGGGAGAAGAGCAAAACGTGCTCTTACTCTGTCGCCATCTTTACTCGTATCGAATCATTTTATATCCTATGAAAATAATCAAATTGAGACGATATTTTAAAATTTAATAGTATCCTACAGAATTTATAATTAGAATTCTAGTTTAATTCTTCAATGTGCCCAAAAAATGATTGAATTTCGACATTATTTTATGATTGAAAAGTATTCTACAGAATTGAAAAACTTCTCTCGCTTAAAAATTTTTATTTTACGATGATCTAGATGACAGTAAAGTAACTTTTTTCAACATTTTAAACAATAAAATGTACATTACTGAATTATGGATTTAAATAGAAAATATTTGTTTACAATTTAAAAGTAAAATTGAAATAGGGCTAGTACATCAATGAAAAGTTTATAATATATATGTCGTAGTCTTTTCGCAAAATCCGTCATTTCATGAAATACCTAGGCACTTCCAGAAGCGTCGGCGTTTAATGAAAAATATTTAAATTTCATTATCAGCCTAGGTATTTCATGAAATAACCACTTTGTGCCAGCATCTCGTGTTTAAAGCCAAGATACATAATCAGACGTATAGAACAGTTGGGCTTTTCATGTAATACTTACACATTTTGGCACGTTGAATAAAGAAAAAAAAATTAGAAAAACGGTTGACTTTGAAGGCCATCCCTGCAACTTCCCGCTAATTCCATACCTAGGCGCTTAAAATTGCACTTATGACGTTTTCGAGCTCTTCGAGCTCAAAAACACAATTTATGTGTTATTTTGAGCTCTCCGAGCTCAAAGAAATAGCTTTGCTATGCTTGTGAGCTCTTCGAGCTCAAAATTCGATGAAACACGATTTTTCTAATTTTCAAACTGCTGTAACTTTTTAATAAATCAACCGATTTTCACGCGGTAGGCGGCGATCAATGTGGTTTTTTGAGCTCTATAAATTATCTTGAACAAAAAAATTGATCTGATGAAAAATTTCGGAGTTATTAGAAAAAAACACTTTTTTCGATTTTTTTCGACAACGATATCTCACGAACGCATCAACCGATTCTAACGCCCTATGTGGCGATCGATGCGGGATTTTAAGGTTAAGAGCTGATTAGTTTTTAAAGTTGATCGGTTCAGCCAATTCGGAGATATTTGAAAAAAATGAAAAAAAAAACAACTTTTTTTGTCACTTTTTTTTGCAATTTCTCGAAATCTACTGGTCCGAATCGGTTCCAACTTACAGGAAATCTAAGTTTGGTGAAGCCCTTTCGAATGACACCAACCGCGACGAAATCGGTCAAGCCGTTCAAAAGTTAAGAGAGGTTTACACACACACACACACACACACACACACACACACACACACACACACACACACACACACACACACACACGCATATACAGATTTTTTTTTCATTACTACTTTAAAAACTACTTTGAATACCGTTTTAAAAATCAAAATCGAACGATATGTTACAAAATTATACCTTATAAAAATTTCAAAAATAATTTCTTCCAGAATTTTTTCGAAATAATTTTCAGATATTTTAACTATTTAACTATTCATGTGTATATACTTTTCGTGCTTTGAATAAAAAATTATGGTTTGTGCAAGAATAATTTAAAAATATACGAAAGATCAAGTTTTTCTACTTAAAAATTTGACCTAATTGCTAAAAAGAATAGTTTGCCAAATTAAAAATTTAAAGAATGAACAAATAGCACAGTTTTTCACATTTTGAACTCGAAGAGCTCAAAAATATAAATTTTGTGTCGCAGCTTTTGAAGCCCCATAAAGGATCTTTAAGTTTAAATTGATTAAACGAAAAATTTCGAAGTAATTCCGAAAACACATTTTTTTCGGTTTTCTTTCGACAACGATAACTCACGAACGAATTAACCGATTTTGACCGGGTTGGCGACGATCGACGTGGTTTTTTAATGTTAAGAGCTGAATAGTTTTTGAAATCGATCGGTGAAGCTGTTTCAAAGTTATTTAAAAAAAAACACATTTAAAAAAATTTTTTTTGGTAGTTTTTTTTAAATTTCTCAAGATCTACCGGTTCGAATCGGTCCCAATTATATTCAAAATCTAAGTTTGGTCAAGCCCTTTTGAATGACGCCAATCGCGATACACACATAAATACACATACATACTTACATGCATACTTACATACATACATACAGACAAACGGACACCATCGCGGAAACAATCGGGAAGCTTCCTAGGACCTCAAAACGTCAACATCCGTTGAAAACTTGATTTTCGAAAAACGGGGTAAAACCAATAACTTCCCAACTTTTGAAAATTTTCAATTTTCTTAGCGGGAAGTTAAAAATTTAGGCAATTTTCGCGATGAAATTTTTTAAGCGCTTTGTAAGCAACGTTGTAAAATTAATAATAATAATCACAGTAATATTTACCATGACATAAGAAATAATAATAATATTTAATCACATGAGTTAATTTTAATTTTGTCAGTTGTAGCTTAAATGGAAACAAATATTTCTACTGTATGACTAGTCTTCGAGTAGCAGAGGGGATCCAGTCTTGCTTCGTAATCGTGAGGTCTCGATTTCGAATCCCTGTAAAGCTGAGTTTTTTTCAACGGAAATTTGTGTTTTCTTCGTCGTTTCTTCTGTCTTCATTTCGATATCATTATTCTTGTATAATTATAAATTAACATTACTAATAGTTATCATTACCTTAACAGTCATGCAAATAATAACATGAAGTAACCAAAAGTTAAATGATAATTTTTTCTTTTTTTTTTACTATGAATATAACCAGTTTAGGCTATTAAGGTTGAACTAGGTTGAAATAGGTTTTAATAAAACCCTGCCTGACACTTTTTCGTCTGAGAAACAAAAAATCGTATACATCGTGCAATCCCAGCTAGGCGCTAAAAGAGTGAAACAGAGTTTTATTATGAACCTTCTTTAACCTAACTCGTCTGAAAACGGACTTAAGTAGACGTTACCAGAGTGAAACGGGGTTTAGTATCAATGCAGTTCCTAATTTCTTAAAACCTATTTCATTCTGTTTCACCCTGAATTAGACTATCCCAGGTTAAAATGGGTTTTAAGCGAAAAAAAATTTCGACTCGGGGTAATAAACATCTTTTAGTTAACTCTGTTTTATTTACAAAAGAAAATAAAATAAAAAAAAAATATATTTCGGTACAAAAGGACATTGTAACCGAATTCTCAAAACCCATAAAAAGTACTTGAATAATTCAAGGACTATTTCTCGCCACATGGAACTTAAAACCCTATGAGGAAAAGTCGTAAAAGACACGTGTGAAATTCAATAGACCCTTGTTCTAAAGTAACAAAGAATAATACAAAACCATATGTAACAACAAAAATAAGATTGTTAAATAACATTTACTGTCAAAATCTAACTTTATATAATATTGTAGTTAAGCAAAATTAAGTTAAAATAATTAATAATTATTATCTTGTATTTAATTTATAATTAATAATTATTATTTAATTAGTTTACTATTAATTTATTATTAAATCATTATTTAATTATTATTTAATTTATAATTAAACGATAATGTCTATTCTTTTATACATGATAATAATTAAACTGACTTATAATTTTATTAGAAAATCCGATTGTAAAATAATAGAAATATTATTTAATTCAAGTTATTAATTAGTCAAACTCAAACATTAATCCAACATATTATAAATAATATAATATATATATTTTCATGTTATTTATTTATTTATTTATTTATTTATTTATAACATACACTGAACCCAACAGCAGAGCCATTAACAGGATTCCTTAAATTTCAAATGTAAATTATTGACATAATAGAGTTCACTACAAATACAAAGAATCAAGAATACATCGATAATCATAACTTCAACAGTATTACATATTAGTCGCAGATAAAGTAGAACATAGTGTGCTTATATTATGAATTAGCCAGACATCCAAATTATTATTGGAATTATATAATTTATTAAATGCGTCCATCACACGATAAGTAGGCGCAGAAGTGGCAAAGTTGGTGTTGGCTATTGGAAGATGAAAAGGTGGACCACGTCTAAGCACTGTTGTCTAAGCCACGTCTAAGCAATGTTATAGTTTATTATAATTTTTATTGTAATTTAATTTCAAGTTAATTATAAGGTAATTTGTATTATAAATAGATTTTAAAAGGTTCTGTTAAATTAATAAAAATAGTTAAATAAACATAATGACTGTATTGCTAAAAGTGTATATTCGTGAAGTCCAACTTTCAGGCCGATAGGCTGAAATAAATATATATAGATATAGAGAAAATACATGTTAGTATTTAAGGATCATTTATATGTAGTAGAAAATGTGTGTGCTTATGTATTCCTTAGAGTGGATGTATGTATGGAAGTTATGGTGGGAGAAGAACGGAGTTTAAAGCTTTTCGGAAAAACTATGTAACGACACTTCTCACCGAGAGCTTAGATTGCTAAGATCACGTCATTGTAAACCTCAATTTTATATTTTGAAGCTTTTTAATATTTTGTCAACTTGAATAATAAATTGAAACCAACTAAATAATTTTGATCAAAATTAAATAACGTCTAAATAGAATTCTTTTATTTAAAATTATTCCTTTCCCGCGCTGAAACCGAGTATTTTCATACTCCCGGGCGAAAGAACTACAGTAACTAAATAAAGTTTTCAATAAATAAAAATAACATCCACTAGATGGAAGCATAACAATCCCTCGGATTTTATATCTATTTTATGATAAAAATAAAAGTATTTATGAAAATTCTATTCCAGATTCTATTTCAAAATCTAATATCATAAATAATATGAATTAATATTAAATAGTAAAAAAAAATTTATTTATTTTACAAGTTTACTTTTCATTACATTAATAACCTACAGTTAACCTATATCCGTAAGCTATTCGCATTTACTTAGCACTACCCCATCGCCGTGCCTTCACGGACTGCCAAGTCGCCATCTCTTATGATTCAAATAATGGAAGAAAATGCGAAAACTGTTAAAAGTAGCTAATATTTAGCATTCTTACAACAAAATAAATATCGCTTATTTTTCTTATTATTGCAGAAGCATATTCGTTATATATTTAATTGATGATTTTCAGTTTTTTAAAACAATCATAAGAAAATTACTATTGTTATTCAAAAAAATGTGTGCTACAACGTTGATCACGGTATATGTAGAGTTCACAGATATTAAATGTGCAAATTTAATAGTAAATAATTACAAACTTAGTTTCGCAAGAGCTATTTTACAAAATTACTACGCATGAAGGACACTTGAAAGTAAGTGTATTCAAAATTTTGGGACGATTGTAAGAAAAGTTATTTCCGTAAGAACGTCCTTAATATGGAACTATGAATACTAATTTTAAGTAAGTTTTTTGTTCACCACAATAGATTTCTACTGGACGGAAAATTTAATTTAATTTTATTATATAGTAAAGTATTCCGTATATAGTTTTTAGTTCAGAAAATAATTTAAAAATGAGAAAATAAACTATCAAGGTGGTAACAAATATTGGTTAAAGTAAGGCTAATTTCATTACGAATATATTAGTTTTTATAGTGCGCGTTAGTGTTGCTATCTCAGTTTCTCGGTAGATATAGGAGAACCAACATTGAAATATTAGTGTCACATACAATATTTAAACGTGATATAACCTACTACTAAAAGAAAAAAAATTAATGTTAATGAGAGCGAATTTATAAATAGAATGATGGGTAAGTACTGGCTCATAATTGTGGATTAAAATGATTGTATTGTTAGAAAAGAATATTAAGTAGATAATGTGTTATAATAAAACTTACAATGTATTAAATACCTTTTTTTCGATTATTAGTGTCATTTTTCTACAAACGTAGGGTAACGCGATAGATAAAACATTTAGAAAGATTTTCATCTAGTTACGCCAAAGAAGTATAACTTCTAACGTGCGTACATAAGTACACACACACTTTTTTTTTTAATTTATCCGCCATTAAAAATTTCATTTGTTACAAACAAATAACGAAGAGAAAAAAAGGAAGTCTCCGTTTTGTAGCTATAACTTAAAAAATATTAAAGATATCTAAAATTTGGAAAAATATCCAAAAAGAAGAGAAAATTTTAGTTGAAGAAGTCTTAACTCCCGGAGTTGTAGCTCAATTATTTATAATTTTAATTTAACGTTGAAAATTGGGCTCCGCGCGGCCGTTTCAGTGCCTAGGCGTCGCCGCCAAGCAAAGTATGCAACACAAAATAATTCTTTTATAACATTCAATATTAATTTAAAAATCTGAATAAATTATAGTGTCATCTAGACACTCAAAGGAATATGGCCCCACAAAATAAATTTTTTTTAGCTTACTTTTTGTCTAAGTTATGTAATTGTTAATTAACTAATTTTTCGTAGACTTCAATTTTCATAAAATCTCTTATAAAAGTTTAAAAAATGTGTCTATAAATTTTTTTTCTCTTGGGAGCTCTTGTTATATAAATTATGAACAACATCCCGTTGTAAAAGTTTTTTCATTTGTTTATAATGATTTTTCAAAGTTATCAAAAATTGAAATATCTAGCTAATGTTATAAAAAAAATTTTTTTTTCTCATTCTTTTATTTTGGTTGTTTTTGTAATAATATATTGTGTATAGTACCTTGGCTGAAAAATTTTTAACGTTAATTGTTTAAAAATTTATTATAAACGAATGGACAAGTTGAATATTTTTGAAAAATTTTTTTTTGTCATTTTATTATCTTAGTGAAATAATGATTTAAACCCGGGACAAAAAGTTTAGATCTGCTCTAGATCTGATCAAATTTGATCCGAGCAAATCAGATTTGATCTAAATTTAGATCTAAGTAGATATGAACAGATCTAATTTAATCTGCTTAGATTAAACCAGATCAAGTTTGATCAAAATTAAATTAAAAAGTAGATATAAATAGATCTGTTCTGATCAAACTAGATCCGGTCAGATCAAATTAGACCAATCTAGATCAAGTTTGATCAAAATTAAATTAAAAATTAGATATAAATAGATCTGACTTGATCTATGCAGATCTAATTTAATCTGATTATTATGCGGGAAAAAAGTTTAGATATGATCAAGTCAGATCAAGTCAGATCAAATCAGATCAAGCTTGATGAATATATGTAATCATAAAGGTGATATGGATAGATCTAATTAGATCTGCTCTGATCAGTGCAGATCTACTTAGGTACGACTTTTTATACTTTCTGTTCTAATAAATAGCTCTTACAAATGCACTAACTTTGATCACGTTTTTTTTATTTAATAAAAATTATAACTGGATGTTATTTTTTCAATAGAAACTTTGAGTATTCTTCTTTACAATCTCGTGCATGAAACCTGGTGTTAAGTAATTTATTTATTTGTAATTAATCATCAAAATTGTTGAAGATCAAGAATTTTCAATTTTTAAAAATTTATAACTCAGAAACTATCAACTTACGGAAAATTTTATAATAGTAATTTTCATCTTACCCTGGCGGATCCGAATCACGGTAAAATACCGTAATTAAAGTGATTCACGGTGAATTCACGGTGAAAACCTGTAATTCGGTTATTTACCAAATTTCTCGGTAAAAAACGGTAAAGTCACCGTGTTTTCACGGTAATTCACGGTGAATTCACCGAAATTTACGGTGAAATTTTTATGAAACACCGTAAAATCACCATAATTCTTCGAAATTTCAAATTACGGTAAAATGAAACGATTACGGTGAATTTACGGTAAAATACGGTATTTCCCTGAAACACCGTGCCGTTACCTTTTCATGTAATTTTGAGTTTCGTGGACATAATATCTTATCCCGTATATTTTGTTTAGCTGAAACTGAACATCGTCATTATTTTTGCGAAATCATGGGCCATCAATTGTTTATAGCCATTTATTTAAACAATTGTTAAAAAAAAATATATTTTTACTAAAGAAATAGTTTTTTTTTATTTCGAACAATTTTAAGGCAAAAGTTGCTCTTATAAAATTTGCGTATAGTTAAGAATTTTTGAGTTTTGAATTTTTTTTAATTTGAAATACATATTTTTTCACAATTTAAAAGATTAATTACAAAAGGAAAAATTATTTAATATTGAAATAAATATGTATGAATGTAAAGAAGATCACCGAAAGTTGCTATTCGAAATCTAAAATGCTGTTGTTGTTTGTTCATAATACAAAAACAGAGCAATCAAAGTTGGTCCATTTGACAAGTAACTCGCTACAATTGGCGGCGCATGCGCAAGGCGAACATTCATTGCTTTTTTTTCTCTCAAGTGTTTTATATAAATAATATATAATGACAAAACTTTCGTCTTCAAATTATCGAAAATATTTAAAAAAAAATATTCGTTGTAAATTAAGCATCCTATTGATTATCTGTTGTACTGTCTAATCGAAGTATTAGTGGCATATTTACAAAAAAAAAAAAAAAACACAAGCAGCGTGTGATAACGTTTTCTTTTTATAGCTTTCGGAAAATAATTTTTCATTTGATAAATTCATTGCTACTGCTCGAGGAAAAGAAATTATTTATAAGTATACAAAATTGTTTATAAATAATTGTATAATTTTGTATCACGAAAAAAAAATGACGAAAAAATTTGTCGAATTTTAAGAAAACAAGTTCAAAAGCATCAGAAAATGAAATTTTGAATGCGAGCACTAAAAATTTAGTGATAAAAAAAATCACGGTTTACGCCAGAGCTTTAAATGAAATACAGTAGAATCACTGTAATTTTTGGTGAAACTAGAAATGTGAATAGCGCGCTACGCGTGCGCCTAAATCTTAACCAATAATGAATCGTGGCTCGTTTTTTGCGAGTTTCGACCTTTGAATAACTTCAAGACTTTCATCTATTTTATAATGTAGGATCACCGTGATTTTACCGTTAATCGCGGTGATTTTACCGTAAACTACGGTTATTTCACCGAAAATCACGGTGAACGTGCACGGTGAATTCACCGTGCAATCACCGTAAATTCCGGTAAATCGGATCCGCCAGGGTACAATTGCCTAAAATATTGTAAAAAAAATATCGGATCTCAAAAAAAATTATTTCTCAAATAATTGTTTAAACAAATGGCTATAAACAATAGATGGCCCGGGATTTCGCAAAAATGACTGCGGTATTCGGTTTCAGCGGGTCATAATACATTAATTAATCATATTTTGTACACCGACCTCAACATTTTACGAAAAGATAATACAGTGTCTACACTATTATCTGAAGAGTAACTCAGTCAGGTACTTTTAGTAGCTGAATGGTACGCTCTGGGACTGATATGCAGGAGGACCCAGGTTCGGATCCCCAACATCACAAATTATTTTTCAACGATAATTCGACTTTAAATCACTGAAAATTGATATAAAATACATAATTTCTAATTTGCAAGTAGAAATAAAATAAATTTTACTATTATTTTTATTTTATAAACTTTTTTATAAATTGATTCTGTTTCAATCAAACCAGATTTGAACAGATCACAGTTAATCTAATCAGATCAAATTTGATCTGAACAGATCTGGCCAAAATGCAGATCTGCTCAGATCTGATTTGATCAAAGCAGATCTAAACTTTTTTTCCCGGGAAAACAAAAATTTTTTTCTCAAAAAATGTTTCTTTATTGTTTATAATTGTTTTTTTCATAAATCTACCATTTAAATTATATATTAAGAAATCATTTTTAACTTACTGATAAGAAAATTGTAAATTTTCAAAAATCGGGAAGTTATTGGTTTTACCCCGTTTTTCGAAAATCGAGTTTTCATTGGATCTCGACGTTTCGAGGTCCTAGAAAGCTTTCCTGACTATTTTCACGATGATGTCCGTACGTCTGTATGTGTGTGTGTGTGTGTGTGTATGTGCGCGTGTGTGTGTGTGTGTGTGTTTTTTTTTTTTTTTTTTTTTTTTTTTATAGAGGAGGTAAAATACATTTACGTATGCCAGGACTTGGTGTTGGTGCCTGGGTATGTCGGACTCAGAATTCAATATTATTTTGCAACAATACCGACTAAACATCCTCCTCTCTCCTTTCCCTATAGATGTTACAGGGAAGACTGGATCGGGACCGCGTTAGCATTACTTGTGTCTCACGACACCTACTTCTTGTTACTACTGGTTTCTAATCCCTTTCTGCGATTTTTTCGAATAAAAGGCGCTGCGCGTAGGCTGCGACAGCTGACCAGTTTTCTTCTTTTGTGATCATGCAGGTGACCAAGCTCTCAGAGGAGAGCGTTGTGCCTATTGTTTCTTCGGTGCTGATTCTGTCGTCCTTCCACCGATCACACTCGAAAAACGTGTGCTCGGCGTTGTCAATTTTGTCTGGGCAGTATTTGCACGTTGGTGTGCTTTGCAAACCCATCTTGAAAAGATAGGAATTGAACTGCCCATGTCCCGTCAATAACTGGGTCAGGAAGAAGTCCGTGTCCCCGGGCTTTCGAGAAAGCCAGACGTTGATGTTTGGGATCAGGCGCGCTGTTCATCTCCCTGTCTCTCCCGATGTCCATCGGTCTTGCCACTCTTGCTGCGTTTCCGCCTTTATCCTCGTTCTTGCGTCCTTCATGTTTTCGTCACTATCTTTAGCGTCATAGAGTTTAGCTCTCTCGAACGCTAATAGGTCGATGGGCGTGGCTCCCGCAATGACCAATACAGCCGCTTCGGAAACTGCGGTAGGCGCAGGCAACCCTGAGAGCGCCTCGCCGATGTACTGCTGCTATCTTTCGCCGGTAGGTCTTCTGCTTTAATATGTTTGCCCATATCTCAGCTCCATAGAGCAGTACCGAGTGGACTGCTTCTAGAAGAACTCTTCTCTTTTTTGTTCTCGGTCCCATGGTGTTGGTCATAATTCTTGCTAGGCTAGACACCGTCTTGCTGGCTTTCTGGCATGCATTATCGAGGTGTTCGCGAAAAGATAGTTTCTCGTCTATCATTACCTCCAGATAGCGCAGGGCCCTTGTTGACGTTAGTGTTGTTCCTCCCATGTCCACAGCGAATGGTTTTGGGAACCATATTTGACGAGTCAGAACGACCATCTCGGTTTTGTGCTTGGTGAGTTTCAGGTGGTTATCGAGCCAAGTCTCGACGGCATCAATGGTTTCCCGAACTAGTAGTTCGGCCTCCTCTACCCTGTCTACTATTATCGTGGCCGCGACGTCGTCTGCAAAGCCCGTTAGCTCTACTTGCTTTGGTAACAGAATCTTAAGAAGCTCGTCATAGTCGGCGTTCCATAAGTCGGGCCCCATTATTGAGCCTTGCGGCACGCCAGCCGTTATGGCGTATTCTTGTGGTCCTTCTGTAGTTTCCGCTATTAGCTTTTTTTCTTCAAGGTAGTTGTCGATTAGTGCCAAATTCTCTGGCTTTGCATCAAATTTGTGTTCCAGAGCGTCTAAGATATCTCCCCAATTCGCGCTGTTAAATGCGTTTTTGACATCTAGCGTGAGGAGAATGCATACTTTACGAGCTTTGAGGCTACCAGTCCATGCTTCTCTCGCTGTCCCTACGACTGTCTGGATCGCGCCGACTGTTGAACGTCCTTTCCGGAAGCCATGTTGGTTTACGACAAATCCTCCAGCACGATCGATGTCGTTTCGTAGTCTTCCTTATATAAGCTTTTCGAGCAATTCCCCAGCAATGTCCAGCATCCAAAGTGGTCTGAACGACAAGGGTGTTACAGGGCCACCTTTGCCTTTATCTAGCAGAACCGATCTCTGCCGCTTCCAGACCGCGGGAAACGTGCCAGTTGCCAAGCATGCGTTGTAGGTGTTCAGGAGTATGTCTGGGTATTCCAGGGCTACAGTCTTGATCACCAATGCTGGGATGCCATCAGGGCCGAGTGCCTTCCCTGTTTTGAGTGACTTGGCCGCGTCTTGTAGTTCCTTAGTTGTGAAGGGTGTTACTTCGCTGTTTTTAGTGTAGTGTTTCTTCTCCCGCGGCGGGTGTTTGGGGAAAAGCTCCGCTACAATGCTGTCCATTAAGGCTGGAGACTTCGGCGCCTCTGGTGGAGCCTTTCCAAGTCGTTTGGTGACAATTTGGTAGGCTTTACCCCAGATATCTTTATCAAGGTCGTTACAGATCTCTTGCCACAATTTCGCTTTGCTTGCTTTGATTGCCCGGTTTAGGTTCTTTTTGGCCTGCTTATACTCGCTCAAATGTAGATCTTGATTGGGGGAGCGTTTCGCAGCTCTCGTTGCTAGCCGACGTAGTCTGTGGCATTTTTTCCGGAGTTCTGCTATGTCTGTTGACCACCAGAACGCCGGCCTAGGGAAACTCTGATTTTTCAGGCGCGGCATAGAGACGTCACATGCGGCAGTAATTTCTTTCATCGTATTTAGCACTGCCTTTTCCGTCTCGCTGCAGGTATCCGGAGTCGGGTTGTTCTGAAGGATAGACCAGCTTCGTGCAAGTGAAGCTTGCAATGCCTCTGGATGAAGCCTCTTGACATTCCATTTCCGCTTAGAAAGGTCGCGTTGTGAAACCAAAGCAGATGCCAATCCAACGTTGAATGTCACGAACTGGTGATCACTGCCGCTGTATTCTTCGGATACAGTCCAGTCTTCGATCATGTTGGCAGTCCTTGGAGTCGCCAACGAGATGGCGAGGATGGATTCTTGGTACCCTGGTCTTCTAGAGGTCGTGGTGCTCCCGGTGTTCAGCACTATAAGGTCGAGTCTAGCCGCGACGTCAGCGACCTCGTTACCTCTGGTGTCGGAGAAAGCAGCGCCCCACTCAGCCGATTTAGCGTTGAAGTCTCCGGCTACGATGACTTCGCCGTCGAATTTAGTGACCGTATTTTCTATATTTGCCAGTTTCTGTCGGAACACACTAATCCCTTCGTTAGGTGAGGGAAAGACGCTCATGAAATAGGTTGTGGGGGTTTGAATCCAGACAAAACCTGCTCCACTTCCGCTATTGTTGACGGTAACGCTCTTTGTGTTCACAATCCAAATTTCTGCCATGCCAGTTTCGTCTGCGAACCATGTTTTACCTTCGATGTTTAGATATTGCTCGCAGGTAAAGCAGACGTCGATTTTATCTTCAAAGACACGCTGGCGCAGCAGGTTTTGCGCCAAGGCGCACCTATTCAGGTTGCCTTGTAGTATGCGTGTCATTTTTGCCCTCTCGTGACTTCTACAAGTGCTGTGCGGAATGCCTTGCAAGCTCCAGTGCTAGAAATATGACATAGACCATCCTGGGCATTTTTGTCCGGAGCACAAAGGAAGCATTTTGGCTTCTTCGTGCAGTTTACGGCCTTGTGGTTCTCTCCGCCACATTTGTAGCAGCACTTGCTTCTGTCTGGTCCCACACACTGACGTGTTTGGTGTCCAAAACCAAGACATTTAAAACAGCGTGTTACTTTTGCAGAAGGCTGATCGATTGCCTCGTGGTGTGGGTTTTGTCAAATTTACCCGTTTGACCTCCAGGCTGTCAGTGAATTCACGTTTAAAAGCTTCACGGACTTTGCTCTCGGTAGAGATTCCATCTAAATCGAGGATCTCGATCGTTGTTGTTGGTGTTAGCGTCTTGACTGTGCCGATGTTTGCAGTGGCTGCCTTTACTGCATCGGTGAAAGCTTTGCTGTCTTCGGTCTTTCGAGCCATTTCAAGGAGAACGCCTCCGTGTTTCGTCTTTTTAATAGACTTTATGTCTACGCCTGTCTCGACAGGGCTTACCTTGGCCTTGATTTCCTTGATGAGATCGGCGTATGTTCGCCCTTCAGCTGGTTGGACAAGCACAGCTTTAGTTCTTGTCTTCTTCCTCCTCGGTTTCTTGGAGCCACCGTTGTTTGGCTGGTTTTGGGCTGTAGCAGATTGAGCCGCTGGCTCCTGTTCTTTCTTTTTCTTGTTTTGCCGAGTCACTTTGGTCCAGGTTTCATCCCGGGCTGTCTTTTTCTGTGCTGGCTTGTCAATTTCTGCGGAAGGACTGGGCGTGGACAGCGGCCTCTTCTTGTTGTTGCCCTCTCCTTGCTGTGATAATTTCTTAGGAGTGACCAGAGGTGGCTGTGATTTTTTACTCAGACTCGGAGATGTTTGAGTCGTTGATGCCGACGTCGTTGGTGATTTGTTGGCTAGCCTATATGCCGTACTAATAGACGTAACCAATTTTCTGATCTCATGATGGAGATTCTTCTTGTCTTTTATGAAGTCGGCTAACTCTTCGATCTTGCTGCCGAGCCTCTCCATTGGTGACTGTTGGCCTGTAACGGTCGGTACAGAATTGATTCTTCCTCGGTAGGTTTGATTAGTGACAGGAGCAAAAGGTCCTTCACTTTTTGGAGGAATGTTGCTCAGCTGTTCGTTCTCTGCCATCTGGGCTGATTTCGTTCTCTCTATAACCTTGCTAGCATTGCTAGACAGCAGAGACATGGGGTCTAATCCGCTGTTCAAACGGTCGCTTCATAACGACGACTTTAGGCCCGTTTGCACGCCTTCCCTCGCCGGCACTGAGGTATCCCCTCTCTGCACCGTAGACGATGTTTGAAATTGATCTGTCATTTTCATATCATCTTTTGCTAGGTTTTG
This sequence comes from Cotesia glomerata, assembly GCF_020080835.1. NCBI lineage: Eukaryota > Metazoa > Arthropoda > Insecta > Hymenoptera > Braconidae > Cotesia > Cotesia glomerata. The sequence continues at coordinate 11,446,875 of NC_058159.1, read as the reverse complement.
GTCCATCCCGAGTATTCTATTTCCTCGGTACCCGACGCATCTGACGTGCAGATATGCCGGGCATTCTTCTATCCGCCACCTGGGGAGGCACCCGATGCGGGACTCAGCAAGCCCGACACGAGGTGTGTTTGTGTGTGTGTGTGTGTGTGTGTGTGTGTGTGTGTGTGTGTGTGTGTGTGTGTGTATGTATGTAAACCTCTCGTAACTTTTGAACAGCTTAACCGATTTAATCGCGGTTGGTGTCATTCGAAAGGGCTTTGCCAAACTTAAATTTCCTGTAAGTTGGAACCGATTCGGACCCGTAGATTTCGAGAAATTGCAAAAAAAGTAACAAAAAAAGTTGTTTTTTTTTTCATTTTTTTTAAATATCTCCGAATCGGCTGAACCGATCAACTTTATAAACTACTTAGCTCTCAATCTTGAAAACCCGCATCGATCGCCACATAGAGCGTCAGAATCGGTTGATGCGTTCGTGAGATATCGTTGTCGATAAAAATTGAAAAAAATGTTTTTTTGTGGTAACTCCGAAATTCTTTATCAGATCAATTTTTTTGTTTAATCATTTATAGAGCTCAAAAAACCACATCGATCGCCACCTACCGCGTGAAAATCGGTTGATTTATTAAAAAGTTACAGCAGTTTGAAAATTAGAAAAATCGTGTTTCATCGAACTTTAATAAGACTTTTGAGCTCGAAGAGTTCAAAAGCATCCCAGGGAAAAATGATCAGACCTGATCAGACATGAACAGGTATGAGTCTTAATGCCTGATCAGACATGAAAAATGACCATGCCTGATCAGGCATGAATTGACCTGATCAGGCCTGATCAGACATGGTCAGTTCTGAAAGCCCATTGTTATTTTCAATTAATTATTTTGCTTAACTTTATGGATATAGTATTTCATAGTCATACGCATTTCTTTATAAAGAATTATAATTAAAAAAAAAAGGATTACATATAATTGTACGGCTGTAACACCAGCAGTCACCCATCCAACTACTAACCACGCTCAATGCTGTTTAAGGTAGTAGTCTGGTAACTTATTCCTATTTTCATGACTTCTTTGGAGGGTGGTTTTTTATAGGAAAATAAAAATGAATTATCTTGAATATTTTGTTTTTATTTACATTTATTTATTTACATATTAAAAATATAAAAAAAAAATTTATTTGAAAAAATTTAATAGTTTATTACTATTATTATTGTCACTCGAAGTTGGAACCTCAAAAAAAATGCACGTGGGTGGCCCGGGTGATTTTGGCTCTTGATGTTATCTGAAATCAAATATTCGTGATTATTCTTAATCTATAAACATGTCATTCTGGTCGGAACTACTGAAGTTAAATTTCAAGTGTAAATAACAAAATGGCGGACTTTGAAAAAAAAAGTTCTTTTATTTTAGCAAAGAAAGGGTTGTAAAATAAAAAGTTAGGGGTAAAAAAAAATTTTCGTTAGCACCGACGAGAACTATAAGTGTGTAGAACAGCCTGTTAAAATTTGAAAGCAATCGGTTTAGTAGAAAAAAAGTTAGGACCCGGGCCACCCACGTGCATTTTTTTTGAGGATCCAACTTTGAGTGACAATAATAATAGTAATAAACTATTAAATTTTTTCAAATAAATTTTTTTTTATATTTTCAATATGTAAATAAAAACACTAAATATTCGAAATAATTCATTTTTATTTTCCTATAAAAAACCACCCTCCAAAGAAGTCATGAAAATAGGCATAAGTTACCAGACTACTACCTCAACTTTGGTGATATCCGTACAAATATAAATCATGCTGTGAAGCAGGAAAGAATAGGAGTTACGGTAATTATTACGTGAAGCGTTCCACATTCACGTAACAGGATATTGGTAGGAAAGGATTGAGAAAGGAATGTGGAGAGGATCATCTTAATGTGAGTTTATAGAATATGCGAGAAAAAATTATTAGATAACTCGGACTAGGATTCGAACCCAGAACCTTCCGAAGACATGTCGGCTACTCTACCATTTGAGCTATCCGGCCTGTACTCTATGAAGTACATGACGTATCGAATAAGTTTATCATAAATATAATATAAAAATTGATTTTATAATATATTTTGATAGTCCTAATTTATTTATTTAACCGAATCTCATTATTACATCACATTTAATTAAATAATAAAATAAGTAATGATTTTAATATTAGGCAGAAGCAGAGCAGACCAAAACATCCCATAGGAATTGTAACAAATTTTTTATTTAAAAATTATTTAAACGTAATCATAAAAATAATTTTGCACTTTTTGTGATGACCAAAAAATTTTTTTTGGTCAAAGAAAAAATTTTTATCACATCTCTGACTATGCAAGTCTGATCAGATCTACCCGGAAAAAAATGATCAGACCTGACCATGTCTGTTCATGTATGATCAGGCCTGAAATTAAACATGGTCATGCCTGTCCATGTCTGAAGTGTTAAATACGCTCAGGCCTGATCATACCTGTCCATGCCTGTCCATGTCTGTTCATATCTCAAGCGTTAAATACGCTCAGGCCCGATCATACCTGTCCATGCCTATTCATGCTAAGAACCAAATATGCTAAGAAAAAATTTTTGAATATGTTCAGTGTATGTACATTAATTTCGATTAATAAATTTGTAAATTATCAATAAACGGTACATTTTATTATTCAATAAATAAAAGTATTTTGATTATCATTAAAAACCTACCGTAGGGTAAATTTAATTAACTTTTCTAGGCATGGACAGGCATGAACAGGCCTGAGCATATTTAATGCTTCAAACATGAACAGACCTGAGCGTATTTCCCGCTTCAGATTCGAACAGGCATGGACAGGCCTGATCAGACCTGAGCATATTTAACCCTTCAGACATGAACAGATATGATCAGACCTGAGCGTATTGAACACTTCAGACATGAACAGGCTTGATCAGACCTGAGCGTATTTACCCCTTCAGACATTAACAGGCATGGACAGGCCTGATCAGACCTGAGCGTATTTAACCCTTCAGACATGAACAGGCATAATCAAGACTGATCAGACATGAACAGGCTTATTCAGGCCTGAGCGTATTTGACGCTTTAGACATGAGCAGGCATGAACAGGCATGGACATGCATGATCATGGCTAATTTCAGGCCTGATCATACATGAACAGGCATGATCAGGTCTGATTTCAGGCCTGATTATACATGAACAGGCATGGTCAGGTCTAATCATTTTTTCCCGGGATAGCAAAGCTATCTCTTTGAGCTCAAAATAACACATAAATTGTATTTTTAATCTCGAAGAGCTCAAAAACGTCATAAGTGGAATTTTAAATGCCTAGGTATGGAATTAGCGGCAAGTTGCAGGGATGGCCTTCTGGGTCAACCGTTTTTCTAATTTTTTTTTTTAAATCATCATTTACAATTTTTAATATAATTGTGAAAGTTTAGGATTTTTAATGGGTACGGTGATAGGTTCTGTTAATAAGTAAACGTGAGGTTAATTTACTATGTATATTGTAACGATTCACGACAGAAATATATCACCCGGAGCCACGTGCACTCAGGACGGGAAGTTAGGTCGGAATAATGGTGTCCACTACTGCACTTTGGGTATCAGAGTCGAAGTTTAAAGGGTAGTAGTGGGGTAGAAGGCCCCGAAGATTTGCGAAGGGACACGAAGGAAATCTTCGGGAAATAGAAAAGTGTGAGAAAAGTGCAAAGGGGTGAAACGGAATTATATGTTTCGCTTGGTCGCCCCTTTTTACTCTTAAGGGTGCCACTGGATTTTTGGACTCAGTATCCAGAAACTGGACCAGAACATGGAGTATTAGGTCAGGGTCGTGAGAGATTGCTGGAAGGAAACTAAAATTTAGACACAGAAATTCGTTTAACAAAATTCTTTATTTTCGACTCCCTTTTACAGTTGAAATAATGGCCAAGATAACAACATATAAAATTTCATGGATAACAATCACACTCACTCTCATTCTCATACGGTATATTTCACGCTGTCCAGCTAGACCCTCACGTGGTTGCAGTACCCGATGCCTACTGGACTCTCACGGTACTCTATCTACTTCGCGTCGTCCCCTGGACCTCTAACGCTACTCTAACTTAGTTCGCGCGGTCTCACAGACTCTCACGCCACTGAGCTGGACCCGGACGTGACTGCACACGTTGTCCACACAGCGCACGCTGTCCCCCAAACTTCACGCTACTCTAAGAGAACTACCCCGAAGCAGGATAGCCCCTTTACTCACACACAAACACACTCTATTCCAATTCCAATAATAATAATAATAATAATAATAATAATAATAATAATAATAATAATAACGCTTGAATTCCAATTTATAACTAATTTCCAGAATATTATTTTCCTAATTAATATTTCTAAAATTCTTATTCATCATTTTCCGAATTATAAATTACAAATTCCTATTATCTAAATTACTGCCGTATCTTCAATTTCTACAACAATAATTATCCAAATTAAAATTCCAATTCATCGAGGATTAAATCCATTCATTGTGTCCGAGAAATTACTAAATAAATTTTAATCTTTACTTTAACAAAATTAAATAAATTCCTATAATCGAGTAAACTTAAATCTTTTATATTATTTAATTTAATCCAAATTATTTTGTTCCGAGCTATTTTATTTAATCCAGTAATCAGCAGTAAATTTTACTAAATTTATTTTCCAACGCAAAAGTGAAATTTGGCAAAAGATTATTCTATTGTATTTTATTATGTGTTGCTTAAAACTTAATATTTCATTTTACTTGAGTTTATTTTATTTCAAACGAACGGAGACGATTTTGTTTCGACCTTGAATGTCCTCTACTCAGCGTTCTCGCGCGGGACAAGATGGCTGACGCTCTCGCTCGGTCTTGCGTCTCTGTCGCAAGTTTTTAATGTAATTTTTTCGGACGAATTTTTACAATTTTTATTTTCTACTCTAACTTGACAGTTCTATTAATTCTAATGATAATTCCTGATTCTAGTTTTAATTTCCATTATGACAAATATTAAATAATGCGCCAAATAATTTATTACAAATAATTTTAGATCGGAATAAATTGTAGTCTTCAATAATTTTAATTTAGCGGTTTACTTAGTTTCATTGCTATTGGCTTAAGCCAAATTATTATTTAAAGATTTTCAATTAATAAATTTTACACATGGCGTAAAGATCTGGAATTAATAACCCGAACTAAATGCCTAGTATTATTAACCCCGACAGGCCTACGTGTAAAATGTATAATGACAAAGACAAGTCTATTTCCCTAACAAATTAATCAATAACTCGAAAACTGTCCTGGTATTATTAATTAATTGTTTTATAATTTTCTCCAATTTTAATATTAAATTTAATTAATTAATTTATTGACTAGCGATTGTGACCGAACGCAAAATGGCGGTGACCTTCAGCCGACGTGTTGCCTGGCTGACGCCGCAGACCCGAGAATTAAAATCAGACATGATATTTGTACCTGGAGTTTTTTTTTTTTTTTCGTTTTTATATTCTAAATACTCGTGCACTCCCTCGAAGAGCTGCGACTCCTTTTGTCCAGGGTGGTGTAACTTTCTCCTCGGATAAATCCTCGGCAAATACCTCCTCGGATCGATCTGCTTGGCGGCAAAACTCTGGTCACCGTCACTCGTGCTCTGGGTATTTTCTCAAGCCTGTAACCGCAAATCAGCATTAGAAATTATTACAATTTAGAATTAATTTACGCAAGCTGGCAGGCGGCCTAGCAAGCAATAAATTAATTGAGTTTTTATCGCTTCGTTCCACTTAAAGGTGAGCGAAATAAAATAATTACCTGTGCTCTGCGTTCTTACAAAAATTTGCGATGCGTCCAGTGAGACTGTTCGGTCACAATGAATCTTCGTGGCCTTGTCGTTGTAGTTCTTTCTTCACTCTGTTTTCCCCACTCTCTCTCAGCGCCGGCGCTTCCCCCTCGGGGACTTATTTATTACTTATAGCTAGAGGCGCGAGTACTTCGGAGCAGAGCGCCCTGTGATCCGTCGATAAACTAACTGGTGACTTAGTTAGACTTAGTTAAATAAAAACTATGTATTTGTGTGCATGTAAATGTGCTTACACGTATACCAATACATAGTTATATATTAGCCTATAAGTAAGAAAGAGAGAGAGACACATCATGCCCTCTGGGCCCAAGGAAGGGAGTTCAAGCGAACATCTTGGAAAAATCGGAAGAGAGGGTAGAAACTAAGGGAAATAGACAGGTAATTGGATACTGTTTTCCCCCAATTAGTAATTTGGAAACGCCCAAAAATTCGAGTCCCAAGAGAACTTCGTATGAACTCTCTCTCTCGTCATCCTGACCCCGAACTGTGCGGATCGCCCAATTAGCTAGTGACCGTGGCTACTCTCACGCAGCTGAATAGTTTATTTTAAATTAAACTCAGTGTTAATGAATAAGTTTTCATTTGTTATTTTAAAGTAAAATCGTAATAATATTTTAACATCTTCCTACATATCTTCACATAAAATTAAATAAATAATTAACCGCGTTAAATAATAAAAATATTAATTGACCAAAAACCCACGTGTGTCGACGTAACAATAAAGGTATATGTTTAAACTTATTGTAGTTTCACATGTGTAAAACTTTGAATATTAATATAAACCTGAAACAATAGAATTTTGTAAACATTTATCTTTTGTAACTTTTAATTAATTTCAATATATTGTATAACTCTTAAATTTGCAGTGAGTTAATTTATTTAAAAAGAAAATACCAATATCCTTTCACAATATTTCTGGGTTCCCGGTCGAGTGGTTGAAAAATACCAGGACCAAAATAAATATTAATAATTTACGTTCATCGTTTGGGACGTAACAAACTAATCGCAGAAAAAATAAAAATCAGTAAACTTGAATTAATTTTATGAATAACAAAAAAAAATCTCTTCTTTATTGGGTTATCCTATTTTTAAGTTCCCGCTAAGAAAAATTGAAAATTTTTTTTAATTCGGGAAGTTATTGGTTTTACCTCGTTTTGCGAAAATCGAGCTTTCATCAGATCTCGACGTTTTAAGGTAACAGGAAGCTTTCCTGACTATTTTGGCGGTGGTGTCCATGCGGCTGTATGTATGTATGTGTATGTGTGTGTGTGTGTGTGATTTTTTTTTTTTTTTTTTTTTTTTTTTTTTCAGAGAGGGGAATCCTTTTTGCGGATTCCAGGCATAGCTGTTTTGCCTGGATATGTGAAGACTCGACGCAGCATCATACTAAAACTCGACGCTAACGCCCCTACTCACTAAACCCTAAACCCCTTTTCTTCTTTCCTCTACTCCCTTGTAACGTCCACGTTTTCCAAAATTATATAAATAAATAATTTATTTGTCCCCGGCTCGAAATTTGCTCACCGGAGTCCAGGGTCATAAACGGGGATCACATTATCAATAACAAAATATAAACAAAACACTTCATTTTAAATAAATCAAAGAAAAAGAAAATCTCTTTATTGGCCTGATCATGTTAATAAACGACATAAACAATATAATCAAATTAAACAATATAAACAATACATTATAACACTCTTTAGACACATATTCGCGGTTCAAAATCAAGAAACAATATAAGCAATATACACTAATACAATAGAAACTTTCTATTCAAACATACACGACGGTATTCACGGTTGAAACTAAAAAAAACGCGGTCTACAAATACTAACTAGTTTCCCAGTAGTACAATTAATTCCCCCGGCTTCGTAATAATTTCTCACACGCTTAATTTTTTAATTTTAATCATACCTTCGGTAACAATAATATAAAATTATTAACTAAATAAATACAATAATTAAATAATAATCGCCGCACTAATAACAATAATTGTTTCTATTAATTTTTAAGTAATTAATAAAAAATAAACTAAAATACTCAAATACAAAAAGTAAAATTTGGGTCATACCCTCATGGGAACCGCCGTCAGGCACTACTTCGTAAGGGGAGGAACTAGCTACTGCTCTTCCTTCTGGTGGCTAAGGTGTTAACTACGTTCCTTCTATCTTCTGATATTTGCTCTTCTTTTTTCGGTGGAACGCATGTCTTTGAGAACTTCTGTTGCAAACGTGTTGGTAGCATTCCAGGTAGCTTCTGATGACAACATTGCTTCCACTAGTGAATCTGATTGCATTCTCTGGTTCAGGATCCTCTCCAACTCTTCACGCTATGGATCGAAACGAGGACATACAAAGAAGACGTGCTCCGCATCTTGAGCAACTCCTGGGAAGGACGGGCACTCCGAAGAGTCATCGTGCTTAAAGCGGTGTAGATACTCTCGAAAACACCCGTGTCCTGACAACATCTGCGTAAGATAGTAATTGATCTCGCCGTGATTCCGGTTAAGCCAAATGTCGATCCGAGGTATGAGGCTCTGCGTCCACCTACCCTTCTCTGCAGAATCTCATTGTAGTTGCCATCGGCCTATGCTGTTCTGCCGTTCTTCAATTCTAAGTTCTTCAGGGCTCAGTGCAGTTGACCTTTTTCGTTGGTAAAGGGCTCTTTTTTCCTCTGCTAGAACTCTAAGAGGTAGGGTTCTGGCAATGACGCACACTGCTTCTTCTGATATAGTGCGGAAGGCACTAGCTACTCGTAGGGCACTCAGTCGATATACTGGTCCAGCTTTTCTCCATGATTCTTGGGTTTCCAGTGCATCAGCCCAAATGGATATTCCGTAAGTAAGCATTGATGTGACTACTGATGACAATAGTAGCCTCCTGCTCTGCATTGGGCCTCCGATGTTAGGCATCAGCCGTGCGAGACTAGCCCTCACTACTGACGCTTTGGCACTGACGTGTTCCACCTGCTGCGTGAAGAAGAGTCGGGCATCCAGCATCACTCCCAGATAACGGATAAATGGTTGTGATGTTATTTCTTGTTCTCCGACTCTCAACTTGATGGTTTCTACCGTTTTTCTACGATTGATGAGCACTGCCTCGGTTTTATGCTTGGCTAGTTACAAGTTCATCATGTCCATCCACAAATTGATTCGTCTGAATGTAATATCAAATGCCATTTCTATCTCTTCGAGGTGCTTTGCGACGATCACGACAGCTACGTCATCCGCATATGCTACAAGTTTGACTCCCGTGGGCAATGCTATTCTCAGGAGGCCATCATACATGATGTTCCATAGCAGAGGACCTAAAACTGATCCCTGTGGCACTCCTCCGGAGATTTCGTACTCTTCCGTACCGTTCTTCGTGTCATATTTCAGAACCCTATTCGTGAAGTAGCTCGCTACCATTCTGCGAAGGTATCCTGGTACGTTTTTTTCTTCTAGAGCCCGCATAACGCAGTCCCAGTTAGCGGAGTTGAAGGCATTCTTGATGTCCAAAGTAGCCACCAAGCAGTATTTTTTCTTTCCACCCTTCCATCTCGTTCCGGCGATTGCATCCTTAGCTGTATCAACAACCAATTTGATCGCATCCATAGTTGACCGTCCTTTTCGGAAACCAAACTGGTTCTCTGCCAGGAGTGTGTTGCTCGAATATCTTGCCAGCCGTGTCTAACATGCAGAGTGGTCGGTAGGATGACGGTTCTTCCGGCGGCTTTTTCCCCTTCGGAAGTAGCACTAGCCGTTGCTGTTTCCACTTCTGGGGAAAAATCCTTTCCTTCAGGCATGTGTCGTAAACGTCCAGGAATAATGTCGGTGCTGCCCTAAGAATTGATTTCAGAGCAATATCAGGGATTCCGTCCAATCCCGGCGCCTTATTATTCCCTACTCGATTGCCTGCCTCTATCAACTCGTCTAACGTGATAGTTGGGATGTTTTCAGGGTTGAGCTGCTCCAACTTGTAGATGAATACCGGCTGTTGGGGAAACAGCGCGGTAACAATCTTCTTTAGGAGCTGTGGACACGTAGGTGATGGCATTGGCTGACATTTCAGGTGAGTAATAACCACCTTATACGGTCTGCCCCATGGATCTTTCTCTATTTCTGCGACCAGTTCCTTCCAGCAGCGTCTTTTGCTTTCTTTGATGGCTCTGTTTAATTCTCGACGGGCCTTTTTGTACTCTGCTAACAGCTCTGCGGAGTTAGGTTGTCTGTAGCCCCGCTGAGACTTTCTTCTTTTTTTAAGACACTCTGAACGTAGAATGCTAATGTGATCGTTCCACCAGTGCACCGAAAGTCTTGAATTCATGCCACGTTTCCGAGACATACTGGCGTCGCAAGCCTGAGTGACTCTTCTCATTAGATCCTTGGTCTTCTCTTCAGCAGTTTCTACGATGATCGGATTGCACTCTAGGGCTACTACTAAAGCAGTGAGGTCGAGAGATTTAACTTTCCACCCAACCGTGCTAGCGTTCCTGTTGTCTCTTGTTAGATTCTGGACAGTTGATATTTCCCATAGTATCGCACTATGGTCGCTGGCTGTGTAGATGTTCAATACTTTCCAAGAAAAACCTCTTCGAGCTATGCAACTGCTGACAAATGTAAGGTCAACAATTGAGTTTGCCTCTCCCTTAGTATACGTTGGCGTGTCACCGGTGTTAAGAAGGATCACTTCCAGTGTGGCCATTGCCTCGAGAAGTGCTTTTCCACGTGTATTAGTGAACTTGCTGCCCAGTCTGCTGCCCAGGAATTGAAGTCACCAGCTATTGCCACGGGAAAGTGTTTTCTTGCGTCCTCAGTTAGCCGATCAAGGAAGTCTTCAAACTGTTCATTAGAGAGACTAAGTGGTGCATAGCAACTGTAGAAGGGGAGGCTATCTACCCATCCTGCTACGAAGCTGGCTTCTTTATTGTTGACTGTTCTCTGAAAATGACATTTACCGCAGGACCAGATGACGGCTTTGTTAGTGCTGTCGGATTCCCAGGGTTGGTTACTCAGGTGTCTATAAGGCTCACTTATAAGTGCTACGTCTGCCTCTAATTCGCGCACAGTCTGCATGAGCAGGTCCTGCGCAGCCTCACAATGATTGAGGTTGACCTGCAATATCTTCATGTTCTTGGCTTCGTTATCTTCTGGAGCGCTTCTTGGAAGACGGGGCATCTGTTCGTGCCTGCATGGTGAGCCGCTTTTTCTATGCCGTGCTGTTCAACACACAGTGCACATTTAGCAATTTTGTGTCCTTCTTTTCCGCACCTTATGCAGTGCTTAGACCGGTCGACTTCGCTTTTGCACTGAGATCCGAAGTGCCCAAAATGCCAGCGTTTGAAGCATTGTATGGGTCTCTTCGTTGCTCTCATTTGGCAATTGACCCAGCCGATCCTTATTTTGCAGTTTCTCTCCAGTAACTTTTGTGCTGCAGCTGCTGGTAGTGACACTGTGGCTGTCTGCGTACCCCTAAAGGTTTTACGGATATTGATTGCCTCTAGTGAGATTTCACAACTTTCTCCAGCTTCCAACTTTAGAGCGGTCTGAATATGCTCTTTTGTCGTGTCGTCATCGACATCTCGGATCTCGATGGTCTCCTGTGGCCCTTTGCAGATCACTTTAGCCTCCTCCTTAAGGATGTCTGCGATAGTCTTTTGGAGAGCTTGGCCTTTGTCAGTGCTCTTCCTCGAAATCGTAATCAACAAGTCGCCACTTCTAGTCTTGTTGATCTTATCTACCGTTGAACGAACCTGCTCATCTGGGACGTCCTGCTTTATGCGACGCAGAATCTTGGCATACTTTATTTTCTCGGCCGGGCGGATGATAAGTGCGTCGGGTTTGATCCATTTGCGTGGTTTTTTCCGCTTAGGCTCTGGCCTGGGCTCCTTCGGCGGCTGCTTTGAGAGTTGCTCTCTAGCTAGCTTCCTCTTCTTCTTAGATTGTACTTCTTCCCAATCAGTCGCCTTCTTAGGTTCGTCGCCCTGTTCTGCCACTCGTTGGGGAGGGCTTTTTTTCAAGTCCTTCTTCTTTGTGACTTTGTCGGTTGGCTCTGGCGAATTTCGGTCCTTTCTCTTTCCAGGCCTTGTGTCAGTTTCACCTTTGTCCTCAGCAGCAGATTCGCTGTCACCGTCAGCTCCAGTGTCCATTGCTTCTTCTGTCTCAACTTCAGTTTGAATGCGTCGTCGTAATGACTGCCATTTCTCGTCCAGTTTCTTGAATCTTCCAAGAGCATTGACTACACCGGTTGTCTTGGTCTTTATCTCCTTGTGGATATTGACCTTTGTTTGGACAAACTCTTGCAGCTCAATGGTCAGCTTTTCAAGGCGATCCAGCGCTTGCGTTCTCTTCATTTCAGCACTTGCTTCAATCGCTGCTTGTTGGGCATGAAGCCCGTTTCCACTTTTGTTCATTTCCTGTAAATTATTATCATAACTAGGATTCCTAGTTATGATACTCCTGTAAATTAGTATCATAACTAGGAACGGGTGTACCCTCGGAGATAGTATTCCTACCCCAGTTCCCTGAGGCCTAGTCGAAACTTAGCCAGTCCCGGAATACACGGAAGGACTAGACTCGCTCGGGGCGGTGAAGATTCCCATCTCTAACACTCACTGCGTACTTCCTGATCAAGGCCCGAAGTGGCTGGCTCCTGATTCGCTACTACAACTTACACCTCGGCTGAGCAAGCTCACATCAGCCGTAGCCCGCATCGTCGGAAATAATCGACACGGGTTCCGGACACTCCCAGTGAGTTACAGCAGGGAACGATCGTCTCGCTAGGTCAGTTATTGTGACCAACCCATTAAAGGGGGAGTTTTGTCCACGGGAGCCTATTTTATTTGGCTTCTACCCTCTGTACCTCATCAACTAAGAGACCTAGTGTCATCCAAAGACAGCAAGCGTTCTCCCATCCGCTACGGGGAGATGCGCCTGGTAGCAGTTTCTCCTCTGCCGCAGGTGTGTGTGTGTGTGTGTGTGTGTTCGTGTATAAACCTCATAACTTTTGAATGGCTCGACCGGTCGGATCGAGATAGATGGCGATCTGAAGAGTAACATTGCCATTAAATTTCGTGAAAATTTGAATCGATTCGGTTCGCTAAATTTTGAGAAATTTCAAAAATAAAATTTAAAAAAAATATTTTGTGGTTTTATGAAACTACGATGCAAGTGAAACTTTTTTTGGATTGTTGACATTCAACTAAAAATTTTCAGAAAATTAATCAATTTAGGGTTTTAAAATTGCGTTTTTAATCCTAACTTGATAATTGGTAAATGAAAAGGGTCAGCCTAGAGGATTTTGCCGCGATTGTGCTTATAGTCATTAACGGATCTTAATGAAATTTAGTACACATGTTACTCAGACGATTATCTCAAATAAGTTCAAAGATTAGCTAAGTAGGTCAATAAGTTTAGAAATAATAGCTGTTTGAATTTTTCTGAAGATAGTGGAAGTTGCATTTTCTGTCTTGTTATTTTTAAAGAACATTTAATTGAAATAAAATAGCTTATTATTGAAGTTATACTTGTTTTGGCGCGTTTAGATAGTGAAATTTTTGAGCTGCGTGCGCATGATGTCCCAAAAAAGCGACATGATGAAGTTGGCCATCAAATATAATTAAAAATATAGATTTCTTTTACTGACTAAGTTAACTCATATACAGGGTAGTCGAAAAGTATCCTTCGAAACGTTGTTATTTTTAAATTCGATAGAAATATTATTTAATATGAAATATATTATTCATATTATTAATCAATTCTAAAAATGGTCAATTGAATATTTTACTTTTCATTTAACTTGGTAATAATTTCTTTTTAATTAATATTTTTTTTTTTTTAAATAATAACAATTTCATGAATTAAAATACTTTAACTAAAATATAAATATTGTAGTAAGGTAAAAGCCCTAGTAGTTGCTCATGTACCAGTACATGCTCACTCCATGTATTTGTATATCTATATTCACAAATATCGATGTACAAATACATGGGGTGAGCATGTATTGGTACATGAGCGGCTACTGGGGCTCTAACCTTACCTATTACATTTAGGTATCTTTTTATTGAGTTTATAATTTTTTAATACATGCTTAATCATTTTGTTTATTAAATCTAGTAATTCTATCCATATTTTTTCAAATTTATATTATAGAGCATTTGAATAATTTTTCCGAATTTTATTGGAAACAAAATCTAGTTTTGTACTACAATATTTGTAAGTCTTTTAATTCATGTAATTAATATTATTTTTGAAAAAATATTAATTAAAAAGATACTACCAATAGGTTAAATAATTAATAATGAACTATTTTATAAGATACATATATTTTAAATAAATAATTAGAATATTTTATAGTTATCAATTGTAAATTATTGATGCTTTGCAACTCCAAAATTAGTTGATTCAAAAAAATTTGAAATAATGTTGAATTAAATTCATATGATAATGAATGATTTTATATTCATACGGTATAGCTAAATTTTTACTATAATATAACTTTTTTGATTGTTTTCAACATTTTTCTTCGATCATCTTTGCATTTTATTTTTTTCAAAATTTTTTTCTCATGCCAAAGAAGTATAACTTCTGACTCGTGTACATAAGTACACATACCATTTTTTTCTTTAAAACTTATCTTATGGTTGATAAAATTGCGTCGTTAATTTGATTTATCAAAAATTTACCGAATGTCGATTTTATTAAGATTATAAGAATTTCAATTTCTGCCAGTTTTTGGTAGACGGATTATATTAGCCCGTGTAATAGAACTAACGGTGGTTTCATTAAAAATTAATTGTGATTTTTCACTGATAATTTAAGAATTTATTGTTTGATATAATTTTTTTAACTATTAGTTATATCGAAATCTACCTTCCAATTCAATTATTCCATCAATAACTTTATTTTTGCCATGAGTCTCGTAGTTTATAAATGTAACTAATATTTCATAGTAACAAAAATAAGCTCTGATTAAACAAAGGAATTAAAAAGTTTTTAGAGTATTCAACTATTAATATTTCAAATTTTTTCAAATTCTATCTCTCATAAAAGTTCAGTACATGAAGAATCATTTTTGATCCTTTTGTTTTTCTAGGGAGTAAACAACGTCTTATATTGCATTTTAATATAAATGCTACACGGCTGATGCGAGCTATGGGCGCCGCCATATTGGCCATGGCTACTCTGACGAGCGCCTTTCACTCTATCCCTACTCCGCGGCCGACCGTTACGCGACATGCAACACACAGACGAAAAAGTTTGAGACGATGTAATAAAAGTTTCACTTTAAAAATGGTTGTTTTGGAATAACTTCTAAACGGCTCCACTGATCAATTCCAAAAACTAATTCGCTCTTATTGATTTGAGTATTCTTAGAAATAAATATCACAGTTTTTCTTTGAAAAACTTAACTAACTTATCAATTACACTTTTATCTTTGGAAATCCGTGCTTTTTTATCATTGTCAGGATTTTTCAGGTATTCTTTGAACTTTTCAGTGTCTTCTTTTTGGTATTTGTTCAATAAATCACTATATTTAATGCCTTCAGAGGCGATTTTTTTCAAAATGTGATCATACACGACACCTTTCAAGGGAGATAAATCTTGCATTGCACTGGCTATCATTTTCGAAGCTGTTAGGTGATTCAAAAATGTCCTGTACGATTTGGAGTTTTCGTATAAATGATCCTTATTTGTTTATAAGGAATGTTATAATAATTGTTCCAAGATATCAACATCATACATAGCTTCATGAAATTGATCTTGTGATGTGACATTTAAATGTTCAGCAGCTAGTGTTGAAAGCTTAAATTCGCCTGAAACTTTTTTAACACCAAAGCATTTTTTAAACAAAGGCAATGAATCTGAAAATCCAGAAATTTTACTAAATTTCTGAACCACTGAACATTTCAAAATTGCTCGGAGCAAATGCGATTTATCGAAACTCACATTATGTGCTACAAGTACGCATGATTTTGATGACAGGTTTAAAAACTGCAAAAAGCTTTCAAGAGCATCTTTTATCGGGACAGACAACACTTTTTTACCACGAAAATATAAATCCCCTTTGATATTTTTTAACCCTGTATGAACAGAAGCTTCGTCATCAATGCGTTTAGTAGGGTTTATGTAAATACTGAATTTACGACCTTCACACGATGCCGCAATTTGTAGTATTTCATCATTTTTACAAAAACCCGAAGTTTCCAAATCAAAATATACCAAATTACAAGTTTCTGAAGTAATTTTTATTTGTGTGCTTTCCAATTGTGAGTCATCAATGTCATGGGAAGTGTCAACAGATTCAGAAAAACCAAAGTTTGATTGGTATTGTATACCTTCGACCTTCTCATTTGTTTTCTTCAGTTTTTCACGCGCCTGAGCTGAAGAAATTCTTCGTTTTTTTGCTTCTGGTAGTTTGGCGTCGTCAGATCGTATCGTTCGCTTGAGATCAGCTTGTTTAGCGTAGAAATCGGTGTTTAGTCCAGATGAAAGCCCTAAATTTTTACGTATTTCTAAGATTGATGACTCTCCATCATTTTTAGTACATACTGAACTAGCAAGACGGAAGCTAGATGATTTACTTAGACTATAACAAATATTTTTGGGAGATTTGTGAGCCATGATGTTATTAAAAGACTCATTTAACCACTCGGACAGCAAGATTAGATTCTTTAAGAATATTGCTATCATTTATTAAAGCTGCTCCAGCATCTGCTTCCATAGCTTTCGCACTTCCCTCAAAATTTTTCCTATAATCATGTTCTTCTTTGCTTTTGCCCTTATCACAAAATTTGCACTTTCTTATACGATCTGCATAATCTAAAATTTTTCCGCTTAAAAATCCAATAATAGTTCCGTACCCGTTTAGACTGTCATAACTTCTTCCATTTCCGCGTTTACTCCATCCCATATCATATGAAACAATAATATTAACGACTACTCCTACAGCTGAATCAAATCTTGTATTCTTATTATTATTATCACTCATGTCTTGTTTATTATTATTTTCATCTATATCTGCCATATTTGCCGTCGACATTAGAATCTTGTGATGTGGATAAATTTCTTCTGCTACTTCTTTTGGCCTAATAAGAAAAAAGAAAATAAGTAAGGAGTAATATTATGTAGCAAAACAATTTTTTTTTTACAATATTTCTTGTATTTATTTTTTTTTCAGTTGATTATAGATATTCATATTTATATATGTGTATACATAGTAAGTTAATAAATAATTATTGATTAATCACTTGATATTTTTTTGAAAAACACTTTTTTCAATGCATAAAAAAATTATTTGATAAAATATGTACAATTATAATTTAATTTGGTAAAATATGTACAATTATAATTCAAGATGTAAAAAAATATCTTATTGTATATGTACTGAACAATGATTCTGAGTAATTAATTTATATACATATATATAAATATAATTGTCTATTATATCAAACTTCACGGATATTATAACAGATATGCAGATGTAATAGAATTACATTTGTAAAAATATCCACGTTGTATGTTAATTGCAACATTGATAAATATATGTACATACAACTTACAAAAATTCACACAATTTTTCGATGTTACTTAATACTAATTGTCGTTCTTCACCGGCAGCTCTCTTGCAACTTTCTTGAGCAGCCTTTTCGATTGCTGGGCCAACTTCCCTTTCATATTTTTTTAAAAAGTTTTGATGAAATTAAAGGCATATTATTAACACATGCCAATATTTTGTTCAGCCCAGAACAGCCATATCCAGCATGTACAGCACCTGTAGCAGATATTTACAAATTAGAAATTTTTTTTAAAGCAATAAAATATAACTTATTTAAAATTTGACAATAAAATATAACAAATGCTAATTTTTAACTTTACCAAGTACAACTCCCGTTGTAATATCAGAATGCTTGGTTCTATTATTATTGTTGACACTATGACATTTTCCAGTTGACACTAGTGTTACTACATTACATTTCGGACAATTTACTTTCAGGGTAGAATGAAACGCTACACGTGTTTCATCAGAAATGTTGTCAAGACAGAGTACCTTATGACATTTACAACATTTTAGATTTTTGCCTAATTCTTTCAAATCCACGAGACGAGGTCCCTCGATTAGGTTAGACTCAACTGGTTTATTATCGTTTTTTGTTGCTTTTTTCTCTCGTAAACTATTTACTATTTTCATCTTCTTATTTAATACTTTTGTATTTATAAACATTCCTTTATGACGTAGTTGGTCACCCATAATTAATTTATTTATTAAAATAACCAAAATAGTTTACAGGACTTAATGTTTACATTTAGATCGCGGGCATAAACTATAAGTAAGTCTGGGCTGTACAAGGCAAGTAAGAGAATAAATATGCGACGTTGCCAGATTTTCATGCAGGCTAATCTATACTAGTGTGCGCGTATTTGTATAGAGGTTACAGTAGTGTGAGGAGTACAGTCCAGTAAAAAAAAACGTGGACTATAGCGTTAGCTCAACTGTTACGCGATACACGGGTAGAGATCCAAAATATTCTGAGCGGACTGTAGGGAAAGAACTACCTTAAAATCCACTAAAAATCTTATCTTGTGGGAAAAATGCTCAGCTTTTGAATGAAAATATCCATTTTATTATAAACACATCAGAAGACCCTTTGAAATCCAATTAAAGTAGAAAAATTGATTTTCTCGGTGTGCAGTGCAAGGTACATCCAATTTGACTTTTTTTTTTCTGAAAGATCAGAGTTTTTTACACAAAATATATGGTTTTTACGATGTGCATATTTTTTGTTCAATCACAATTAAATTAAACGTAAAATCTTTATAATTAAAATACTTTTATTTTTGAACTTTTTTCAGATGTTGATACAGTTTTAATAAGAGCATATCCAATTTCATCATTTATCGGTAAAAGTGTGCAATGTCTGTGTACCCTTTACCGTTTTTGATAAAGAATACCGTACGTCTAACACATTTTTTTTGTCTAAATAATCATCATTCGTTATGAAAGTAAAATCAACGCCTGTAAAATTCTTGATTGCCCAGGAATGCAAATCTGGTGGTGTCAGTATATGTTTTTTATTTTCCATTTGTAATGAAGCTCTAGCAGCATGTCGTTTTACTGGATCTGCAAGCCCATCGCATGGTCCTTTTCTATGGGCAGTCGCAAAAAAATACCAGTCAACGATGATTCTAAAGTCAGCATAATGATAACATAAATTAGTAAATGTTTTTTTATTTCTAAATTGCTGAGGTGCTCCATCTGAGAAGTAAAAAATCCTTTCAATAACAGCAAATTTTTCTCTTAAAAAAAAAATCAATTGTTCTTGAAATAAATAAATCAAAATTGTGTCATGTTTAAGGCAATCTGAGATACTGACTAAGCCTAAATGCTTAATAGTATCATTTTCGTTTTAGTAAACCACCATTTGAAATATAGTAGCTTGGTCATTATTCCAATGATAGCCTTAAGCAGCTTCCTGCCCTGTTGAAAAGCTCCAATAAGATCCCATCAAAAGCGACAAAAGCCACTTATAAACCAATAAAATTTATGGGTTTCTAAGTGGCTTTTGTCGCTTTTGATGGGATCCTATTGGAAATTTTAAACAGAGTGCACAACAAACGCAATTTTCTACCAAGTTAAAAACTACCGCTAATTCACCACTCTTCAAATTTAATTTCGCATTAAGGAAAAACCGACTTCGTATTTTTACTATAAAGTCATGTTTTAAAAGTTTCTCAAGTTGCGTCGCTAAGGTATCAATAAAGTCATCGGAATCCGAAATAACGTTTACAATGGTACATCGATCGGTTGATGTCCACATTTTAAATTAGATTTCATTTACATCAAATTCTTTAAACGATGCATGAAAGTAATTAATGATTTCTTCATTGTTCGGATATCTATTACAACTTCTGAAGAAGCACGATTCCGTTAGATTATTACAAATCAATTTATTCAATAAATTTTTATAAATTGGTTAAGTTTCCATAATCCAATCAGTATTTCTTGCAAATTTTGGAAAATTACATCCTAAATAAGAAAATGGAATCGTAGTTGTGAGCGCCATCTGCATCGTATAAACTCAATTTTTTAACGAGCAGTTTGAAATTTTAAATATTTAACAGAAAATTATTTTACTATCCCGAATAATTGTATAACACTTAGCGGATATAACGTTTAATTTAATTGTGATTGAACAAAAAATATACACATCGTGAAAACCATATATTTTGTGTAAAAAACTCTGATCTTTCAGAAAAAAAAGTCAAATTGGATGTACCTTGCACCGTACACCGAGAAAAATCAATTTTTCCACTTTAATTGGATTTCAAAGCGTCTTCTGATGTGTTTATGATGAAATGGATATTTTCATTCAAAAGCTGAGAATTTTTCCCACAAGATAAGATTTTTAGTGGATTTTAATAAAAAAGTTTTCCTCATCAGAAAAATTAATAAAAAAGTTAAGAAAAATTTTTTTTCAAAATTTCAAAAAATCATAACTCCAGAACCGCTGCATATTAAGGGCTGAAACTTGTAGAGAATTTATTTCTTATTATAGAGAACACCTCCATAAATTTTAAACATAATCCGCGAGGGTCGCCCCGTAAAAATATTCTTATTTGGTGGAATGACCCATATATTATTGTAAAATGCTGTAATTGCGGGAAAGCGGAGGATCAGGTTTTGGTCTGGATATCTCAATTAAAACGCGGAAATATTATTAAAAATTAACAATATAAATTTATTTACACTAAATACAAGTTATATTTAATATGTTAATTTGCGGATTGTTTAAATAAAAGCGGATAAATAGAGCACTGCATGAATAATAAAGCGAAGCCGGTTGACACGTGGTTGAACACACTGCCGGCACTGGAAAAGCGGAGAATTAATTGCACACATAACACAATTTATCTGTAACAAACTAAAGCGGATTAATAACAATTAATTTAAGCAAATTAAATTATTAAATAAGCGAAATGCGGTTTATTAACAAAAAGCGAAAGTAAAGAAATACTAATGGCGACTTGATGCAGCGAAAGCGTGGAAGCGAAAGAAAATAATAACAATGCGTCTTCTTTCTCGTTGACTTGGGGAAGAAGACTTATTGCGCATGTCTGCTGAGCAATCAGCCAATCACGCCATGACGTGATCAGTCAAGCTAAGCTTTGTGCAGGCGGTTAGTTTAAGCGGGAACTAGCAGTTGACAGGTGCGGCTCGTGAAATTGGGAGTCCTCCAGGGGCGACTTTATCGCGGCTGGGCCTGTTCACTGAACAATTATATACATGTATATATGAAAAATATATCAAAATGCATGTGGGTACTCAAATGAAAGCTCTTGGTGAGTGTGACATCAGGATGAGCTTATATATTAAAAAATGTCAATAATTAAGAACTGGCATTGCTATCTTGTCAACTATTGACATTTTTAAAGATATAAACTCATCCCGACATTACACTCATCGAGACCTTTCGTTTGAGTACCCACATCAATTTTTCATATATTTATATATATTATATATTGTGACATGGGAAAAATTTTCTAAAATTTGAAATTCCGAGTTTTAAAATTATTAGGTTGGCTAAGCTGAGGAAAAGCAGAGATTCGACGCGCCTGTGTCGCCCCAAGCAGCCTCCCGATCAGAATGACAAGCTCGAGGTAAAATTAGTAAAAGAAAACGCGCCGAATTTAAATTAAAAATTCAAATAAAAAGAATACCGGAATGAGTGTGAACTATTGTTGAATGCATGAGTGAGTGAGACTAGACTATAGCGATCAGACGACCCGCAAATTTCTACGAGCCATCGACGATCAACGCGACATCTGGCCGCGAGGATGGAACGACGAGAAAATTTGAATGGACCAATGACGACGGAGAGCGATCAACAACAAGTATGCGAGGCGCCATCTGAACACGAGGCTGATCACTAATCGAAGTATCGACCAATCATCGATCGCAACGGAATACTGGACGCATCCCGGAATACAACGGCCGGCTAGAAGAAGCTGTGAGCTGATTGGATGCGAGTTTTTGGAACGAACCGAAGAGTAAAAGAGCATGGGTTGCCGAGGAGGCAGCCATATTAACAATTAATTCTGATCTGGACGCCGTGACTGTGGCATCGTGCAGTTCTCTATTGATTATTTTTGCTGTTTAATTTTGTTTTAAAATTAGTCGCTGACGTGAGTACAATTGTGTACATTATTGTGAAATATTTCGCCGAATTGTTTTGGACACTACGACCCCGGACACGCCATCGCCGAGATACCGACGCTCTTCCGTCAGTTTTACCGCCAACTTCGCCTACTTAGCCCGCATCGCCCGGGACGTCTACGGTAGCTGCAGGGTAAGTCTGGTCGCTGTCTTTATTAGCCCCAGGGTGTCATCACCGCGAATTTCGTCGTGTTAAAATAATTTGTTTATAATTCGAGTTGCACGGAATTAAATAAATTCCGTGCGGTATTTTTGAAGCTTAGTGACGACACTCTGCGGCACGGTACCGTTGAGTCACGTGTTTGTGTGTGTGGAATTTTTGGTCGGGATTATAAGTGTCACGAACGTAGTGAGTGATGGGCGCAAGGATTATGAAATAGAAATCTCAAATATCCGAACGTTATCACTTGTCTGTTCGGGAGCTAAATTAAAAATTGCGTTGGAGTGTGGAGCGGTACACAAGCTCGAACGTTATCTCTAAGTGTGAACTTAGAGAGAGTAAGGATGATGGATCCTTGCTGACTTCGGTCACAAGTAACCTATTCTATTGTTCAATCGTAATTCTATCTTGTAATGGAGATCTTATTTTATTTTATTATATAATTTAACTGAAAATACAAAGAATTTATTCTGTTATTTGAGTTTATTGAGATAAACCAGTTAGCGGGTTACAAATTTGGGTTTATAAATAGTAAATAAAAATAGTCATAAAGATGAACATAAGCATTAGATGTAAAAGATAAATTTTAGAAAATCTGTTTTGTACGCTTACCCTGGAAGTCTGCTCTTTAAGAGTGGCCCAAGTTTTATTGGACTTTCACCTTCTATGGGTATTGTTCACTACCGAATCACCGTATCTCGTGTATCACGGAGAAGTTAAGTAATTGAGATAATGAATTTAAATATTATCGATGCTTTTAGCGGAAATAAATGTTTCTTCGCGACTGTACGCTGTAAAATAACTTATAACTAATCGACGCTCTTCGGCGGAAAATACACTTCGCGATTTACGCGGGAAAAGTCAACGCTCAATGGCGGAAATTAATAAAACAAAAGAAAATTGGAATATAATTATGGCAATGTATCGAATGACCGATGAATTTACCTCGTTAGTGTTACTAAGTGTAACCTAACCACGAGCAAGGCACTGAATCGTATATTACGGAGTTTTTGTGCTTCCGAAGAATTATTTTGCCCGGAGCCGATCGACGCGGAGCTAACCAGTGGTATCCTGGTCGAAAATCAACTGCCTGAAAATGATTTTCGGGCGATTTATATAGGGTTAGCAACATCGGTGATTGTATGGGACTCATCGGGAAATTAAATCAGAAAAATGAAAGGGATCTCAAGGGTATTTTGTCGAAAACAAGCGTCATCGCGTTTCTAGATTTTTCGAAACCCGGATAAACCTTTGCGTAGTTCGAACTATTGCCTTATAGGTCTTACTTTTACGATTTTAAGCGGAAAACGTGATGGTGACTTCACCATATTACAAATTTGAAAGTTAGAAAAACAAAGTCGTTAAATTCTGATAGATACAAAGAGATCCGGGTAACTCGTGTGAGCGTCATCAAATCATGGGAAAGATAGGCCAGATTTCTCTTCTACAGACTTCAAGGGTATGACAAATTGTATACTAAAAATAAGAAGTTACATATATTTAAAAATAAACAAAAAATTTTGAATTTTAGCAGACGTCACATAAGTACTGTTTACCTACCTCGAGCTTCAAATACCCGATAAAGCGGCTTAGTAAATTGCTTTGTAAAATAAGTTGACTAATTCGAATACTTCGCATAATTTGTTTTTTTTTCTTGTCATTGTTGAACCATTTGGCGATTTGAATTATTTTGGATAATTTTGAGATCCTTATTAAAGTTTTGCGATTGAGATTTTGTTATTAAATTTGGCCATTGAAATTTTTGATAAAATTTTGTGATTGAAATTTTTGATAAAATTTTGCGATTGAAATAATTATTTCCTTTTCAATTTTTGAATAAATTTGGCGAGTGAGTTAATTATTTGTTTTGAAAATTTTGGAATAAATTTTGCGAGTTGAATTAATTATTTGTTTTAAAAATTTTGCATAAATTTGGCGAGTTGAATTAATTATTTGTTTTGAAAATTTTTGAATAAATTTGGCGAGTTGAATTAATTATTTGTTTTGAATATCTTGGAATAAATTTTGCGAGTTGAATTAATTATTTGTTTTGAATATCTTGGAATAAATTTGGCGAGTTGAATTAATTATTTGTTTTGAAATTTTTGAAATAAATTTTGCGAGTTGAATTAATTATTTGTTTTAAAAATTTTTTGAATAAATTTGGCGAGTTGAATTAATTATTTGTTTTGAAAATTTTTGAATAAATTTGGCGAGTTGAATTAATTATTTGTTTTGAAAATTTTTGAATAAATTCGGCGAGTTGAATTAATTAATATTTCTTTTTTTATTTTTTTGAAAGAAAAGACTTTGTAATTTTTTTTGGTTACTCGAATATTTTTTTTTGTGTAATTTGTTTTATTTTGAAATGTTGAATCATTGCGTTAGTACTAGCTTTGCGTTAGAATTATTTTTGCGTTAAAATAATTTTTGTTATTTGTGAAGATATTTAAGAATTTATTTATTATTATTATTATTATTTAAATGTTTTGAAATATTATAAAAGATTTACTAAGAAAATTTGAAATAAAATTAAATTAGCTAGATTATTTTTAGTTCCCGATCCTCCGCTAGAGCGCGAAAAATTCAGTTACGCGTTCGTTCGAAGACTGTTGTTCCGAAATTGTTAAAAACAATTTTAAAAACGATTGTGACAACCTGATTCCGATCAGAGATTGTATCTGTCTTGAGTTCACTAGTCGCTGGATTGTGTTCTCATCAATCAATATACTTTGACTTTGGTCCGCTGGGATAAAATCAAGGTAAGTTGATTTTACATTAATTAATATTTTAGTTAGTGCGTATCGCTGGATACATACTTGCTAAAAATTAATTATTACTCTTCCAGTATCTTCGCCTTCTGCCGAGATACTGTTGGTACGCAAACCGAGTAGGTGGGGCAAGCAGGATTTGATCCGCTTGTGCCTGGGAATAAAGTCAGAGACTCCTGGACGACGCCGAGTCACCAGTAAGGGGGAGCTAGCTTTGAATTTACTTAGTTCGCGATTTGATTTACCGACTGTCCGTTTATTATCAATAGTTTAAGTTTTGTTTAAATAATTTCCTGTAAAGAATTAACTGTTTTATTCTGTATTTATTTTCTTAAATTATATTTTCTTAATCAACTATCAAAGGCAATTAAGTTTATTTAATTAATTATTTATTCGATTAATAATTCCTCAATAAATTGACCCTGGTTCCGGCGAGCTTACGAGCTGAGGATTTACTTGTTACATATTAATGCGACATTGCCGACAGAATATATTTTTTGTTGAATAAACCGTTGCTGGATTAGAATTGCACGCCTCAATTATTTTTTTTTTTAATTGTTGTTGCTCTGATTAACCGATCCTATCGTCCAGTTTCGATTTCTTTGTCCGTCGATTGCCGTTATTCGATTTTTGAATCTCTTCAACACCGACCCGCCGCCCAACGAAGATCAACAGCGAGATCGACCCGTGGAACATTGAGTTCCTGGCGCCCAACCAAATCTACGAACCAAGTAGGCCAATTAATTTTGTTGACCTGACCCGTCCTGTCGACGCCAGTGCCGGAAAAGGCATCACAATATATGTATATTTATCAAAAATGCATGTGGGTACTTAAATAAAAGATTTTGGTGAGTGTGACATCAGGATGAGCTTAAATCTTTAAAAATATCAATAATTAAGAAATGACCTTGTATCTTGTAAACTATTGACATTTTGAAAGATATAAGCTCACCCCGACATTACACTAATCGAGACTTTTTATTTGAATACCCACATCAATTTTTCATATATTTAATATATTTATTTATATATATTATATATGTATATATATCAAAAATGCATGTGGGTACTCAAATGAAAGCTCCTGATGATTGTGACATCAGGATGAGCTTAAATCTTTAAAAATATCAATAATTAAGAAATGACCTTGTATCTTGTAAACTATTGACATTTTTAAAGATATAAATTCACCCAGACATTACACTTATCGAGACCTTTCATTTGAGTACCCACATCAACTTTTCATATATTTTTTATATCTATCTATCTATCTATCTATATATATATATATATATATATATATATTTATACATATATATATATTAGAGTGTTTCAAAAAAACAAACTATTTTTTTTTTTTTCGAAGAACTTTGAAAATTCTTCAGAGTATCCCTAATCAAAGACATTGTGAAAATCTCAGCCCTTAATATTAATGTATAGAGGTGGCTGTAATTAATTTTTTATTTCCATTTAAATAACATAGAAAAAATTTTTTTTTTACTTTTGAATTTTGCTAGTCAACAACGAAGCATTTTATAGCTATGATCGATACATATTCTTGTAGGAAATTTAACGATCTACAAAAATTATTTTAATGAATATATGCGTACGGAGAACCATTTCGGAGTTATCAGGCCTTAAACATCGAACTGTTTAAAAAAATAATAATATTTATTTATAAATACGAAAAATCGACTTAAATCACTTAAATAAACAATATTATATATCAAAA
>NC_058159.1:11402441-11420057 GCF_020080835.1 Cotesia glomerata | reverse complement strand
ACGTACATCATGATTCACTCACGCAGGCACACAAATACACACATACATGCACACATACAGACACATTTCAATACTTACATTCCCATACACCGTCGAAAGCGACATGTAAAAAAAAAATTAAATTGATTCAAGAGAAATATTCTTGAACCAGTAAAATTTACTTAATACAAGAATAATTTCTCAGCTCAACATATTTTGTACTTAAATCAAGACGATGGAGCTCATCAAAATTATATTCTTGGTTCAAGAAATTTTTCTCTTGAACCAAGCTAATTTTTTTTTTCAGTATCAAAATGAAAAATAAAAAAATCCAATTTCTATTCCAGATGCCCCAAAGCTGCATTGGTTATGCCATATAAGTCTTTAAGGAGTACTTTGAAGTGATGGACGAGCCCTCCAGTGACTTATCCAGTAATAACAAAAGGGATCGAGGAGCTGTACAACGTCATGATAAAAGAGGAGTACCAAGATTTACTTGAGTACAGTGGTGGAAGGCTGAAAGTAGATTTGATTAAGACTTTGAATAGCACTTCACTTCTTATGTGGAATCCGGAATACATGGATAAATTCAAAAACTGTGAAATGTTATGCGGTGATGGCACTTTTTCTCGGTATCCGGGAATTGCACCGAAACAAGTGACTAAACACCATCAGCTTTACGTGATTCACGCCATATGGGAAAATACGGTAATATTTAATGTATTTAACACTATCTTTTATCCCCTTATCTTTCATATCTTGCATAGCTGCAGTTAAATCTATAAATTTTTAACTGTGAAAATCAATGATTCTGCAAAATTCGGAAGTTATTAGCTTAATCCCAATTTTCGAAAATCCAGTTATCAGATATCCACGTTTTTACGTCCTAAAAAGCTATATTCTAACCTTTTTTACGAAGATACTCTGTATGTGCATGGGTGCGTGTGTGTGATTTGAAAATGGCATTTAAAAAAATACTATTTTCTCGGCTCATTATTCGAATTCAATTAGCAAAACATGTCGACTTTCCTTCGAAATTAATCCCTCTGCTCTAAAGAATCTTACTCCATATCAAATCAATTTTTGCATCACTAATTTTTATTTTAACTTTAATTTCAGTGTTTCCCTGTGGCTTGGATTTTGCTTGACCGGAAGACACAAGGTGCTTATGAAAGTATTTTCGAGGTAATTTTTAAAAATTTCAACAATTACAACAAAGTTGTGATGGCAGATTTCGAAATCGCCTCGCGAAATGCTTTCAAAAAGTATATGCCGTCGGCAAACATCCGTGGATGTTTCTTTCATCTTGCGCAGGTACAACATCTCACATTTAAACTTAAAATCTATCTATTAATGAGATTCTCATTTATTATTAATGAGGCTAGTTTTCTCTCCTTCCATTTATAATCCACCTACTTTTTTCTACTATTTTCAACATCTTTAAAATACCTTATTAAATTTTTTTTAAAGCCAAAAGGGTGAATATCGCCAGATACGTTCTTTTGGCGTTAGTTATTCAAAAAAATTTTTTCGCAGATATTGACGTTTTTAACGATTTTGAGTTGGATGGAAATGAAAATGTTTTTATATGCTCTTTAGGCATAAAACCCAATCTAACTGCTGTAGTACGCCTTTTCGCCATTTGTCACGCAATATAATAGTAAACTTACTTATATTGGGCATCTAACTTTTACTTATTTTTTTTTCTTTAAACTAAAACGCCTCTCATTTCTCTTTCTGATGTTACTGTTCTACTATTTTACTATATGATTACACTTCTACTATTCTATCAATATCGTAACTTGGCTTAATTCGTAATTTTCCAACCTTACCTTTTCTCTACAGGCAATCCAAAAAAACGCTTCCAAACTCGGCGTGTGGCAGAAAATCAAAGGTGATATTGAGGGACGTTCTGAGCTAAGAAGGCTCATGGCGCTTGCCTTTTTGCCTGAAAATAAAATTCAGGATGGTTATGA
The DNA here is from genome assembly GCF_020080835.1 of Cotesia glomerata. NCBI lineage: Eukaryota > Metazoa > Arthropoda > Insecta > Hymenoptera > Braconidae > Cotesia > Cotesia glomerata. The sequence continues at coordinate 11,418,102 of NC_058159.1, read as the reverse complement.
GAAATTAGTTGAAAGTTTAACTGACGACAACAAAGAAATATTTAAACCTCTTCTAGAATATTATAAAAATTATTGGCTTGACACAAGAGGTCCTTCGGATTTTTGTGTACATAACTTAAAGAAAACTACGGATAACTACTCAAAGTCATATAACGCTGACCTCACTAGGAGCCTCAAAAAACGTCCTAAACCTCTGGAATTAATCCGTTAGTATCTCTTCCGATCTTACATTATTACATTTTATTCCATTCTATTGTATTTCATCCTAAATAATCATATCATCCAATTTTATCATATTCGACTCTTTTCAAAATTAAGTAACGTATTTATGTATATCCTCCCATTCTTCTTGCTCAAAATTTCAACTAGACGAATCTGAATATTAATTTATTGACTGTTACATGTAGGACATATTAAAAGAAACTTGGAGAATGGGGAGAGAAATAGACAATCAATTGCCATGGGAGTAAAAGTTGATTCAGTATCGAAAAATCAGCTGATAAGATTTAAGGATTTACGGCAACTGTGGGATGAGCTTGCTGCAGAAACAAAGTCGGTCAACTATTTTTTAAGTCGAATTAGTTATTTGGTTCACAAGCGAGCGCCGAAATTTGAAGTCCCCAGTGATGATGAGCTGACTGATGATGACTTTGGTGAGTTATTACACATATTAATCAGTAGCTGTTTCCCACGCCCGCTTCGCTGGGCGTATGATAAAGTAAAATTTTTCAATTTTGACCTGAAATTTACCTGAAAAATATTATCGATTAATTTGCACACATTTAAAATTCAATGAAATCTGCATTTACTTTTTATTTATGTAATTATTGTAACTAATTTTTTTCATAACATTCAATGTGCAAGTTTTATATTATTTCCCTGAGCTTTTTTATAAAAATGAATAATAATTAATTTAAAAAAAAATGTATTCTTTCCTAAATAGAGTATCAAAAGGTTCAGTTAAATTAATAGCTTGCAGCTCTTATAACTGTAGTCAGAATACACAAAGTTTGAAGTACAACAAATATTTCCGTCAAATTTCAATTTTGTTAGAGACATAATTTTATAAAGAATATATATTTTTTATAAAGAACCTACAGTTGTTTTTTTTTTAGTTAATGCCCCCGCGATTCTCTGCGGACTTGTAATTTCGTAAAATCCATTTCTGACTGATGTTTACATGATGAAAAAAATATTCCTATTAAAGTTTAAGTCCGTAGGAGATATAGTTTGGAAATGTAAATTTTTCATTTTTAACGCTCCTGCAATCCCTATCGGGAGTAGAATTAATTTAAATTCGTTATTAAATGATCTCTACATGACATATAAAAGATAAGTACCAAATTTAGAGTCTGTAGGAGCCATAGCTTGGAAATTGAAATGTATCATTGTTATCACCCACTCCCGCGATCCTCATTAGGGATGGAATTTCATAACATCGATTCTTAACTGACCTCTACATAACAGAAGTAATATTCCTACCAAATTTCGAGTCGTCTTTACATTTAACAGTTTCAGAGATAGCAAGATAAATGAGTGAATCACTGTGAAATCTTTCATATATATAATATATAAAGATTATGTCTCTTCTCAGAAAAATGATAGAAGCTGTAACAGGGAAAATCGAACTTCCCGGGGTCATTATCGACCACTTAATTAACGCACGGTAGGTCAGGGCTTTCCCTTACCTTTCGATTTTTGACAAGTAGTTTCGACTTGTCACCGGGCGTGCTAATCGAAAGTCCCCACTACAATCCCCGGAAAATGAAGCGCGGGAGCGAAGATAGGAAAGTTGGAGAGCACGAGAAGAGGTTATAAAAACGCCGGGTGTTGTGTCAAGACTCTCTTTTTCTTCCGGCAAATTTTTGCGAGTACGTTGGGTAACTGTGTTCCAGCGTGGGATATTTTTCTGAGACAAGTAAGTAGTTGATTTCTTAAGGCTTCACGAATGGAACGAAGCGATTAATTTTTATTGTCTGGTATTTTGTTAAAAATTACTTGTCGTTAGGCCATTTGGCTGACGATCTTCGTCTTATTCGAAATATTTATTTACTGGAATTTCTAGGATAAATTGATCGAGGATAAGATTGGGGAGCTGGGTGTAATTTGGAGATACGAGTTTCTGGAGCCTTGGAAGTCAGTAGGCACAGTGGAGCTGATCCCGTCATTTTCTTTCTACTGGGAAAAGATTTCATCGCTGGAGTACCGGTTTCAGTTGTCAGGTATTCTGAGTTATTTTAGGCCAAATTAATTAATAATTTAATTAAGAGGCCAAAATAATTAAATTTAATTTCTTGAGCGGTCATCTTTGTATTAGCAAATTCGTACCTTAGTTTCTATCGTCAAGGTCAAGTAGTTAGTTTTGTCGCTAGACTTTTGTATTTAATAGATAAATTGTTAATTTATTGGTAAATAATTTATTAGTTATTCATTATAGGCCTGTTGGCTATGATAAATTAATTTTAGTTAAGAATTTTCGAGACAGAAATTAATTAAGAAATATCGCCTAGAATTTATTTAAGGAGAATTAACAATTAAAATTAAGTTAGTGAAGGTCATTCTATAATGCTCCACGGTGGTAATTTTGTTGAGACGTTTTAAAATTTCAGAGTTGAATTTAAGAAATTGTTAGGCGTAATTTTGGAATTTTGGAAAATACGAAATATTGAGAAGTTTTATTGGGTAAAATATGTTGTTTGTTATTCCGTCAGTTGGACGAGGGTTAAGGAATTAAGAATCTAGATGCGTAATGGTCTATGATTAAATTTAGAAATTAGGAATCTAGATGCGTAATGGTCTATGATTGAATTAGGAAATTAAGGATAGATGCGTAACGGTCTATGATTGAATTAGGGAATTAAGGATAGATGCGTAATGGTCTATGTGGAGTTAAGAAATTAAGAAGATAGATGCGTAATGATTTATAGTTGAAAGAATTTAAGGATATTTAGTTGTAAGTTTTGGCAAGTGCCTGCGTAGGTGAGAGGTCCTCACAATTAAGTAATTGATAGGTTAATTTTAAGGGTAATATTATTAAGGAATTTTGTTGAAATAAAATTGTTTACATTGAATAAATAATTAAATTGTTAATAATTGTTTCTCAGTATTAATTTTTCAGCCTTTCTCAACTTCTCACGACCCGATCTTTCCTTCTCATGCTCACCGGTTTCTGGGACACCGAGTATAAAATCCCAGTGGCGCCCTTTTCAAAGAGGAAAGGGGTGACCAATTGGACAGGGATAACCACCCCGTTACAAAGCAGAAAAAAATTTTTTGGTGATTTTTGATGGGCTGTACATCAGAACATTTTGAATCTTCAATATTCTAGTTTTTAGATCTTTTCAACTAAAATTTTTAGGAGCCAGGGTAGTCATAGAATCGTAAGAAATATCGCGACATAATGAAAAAGGGTAGAAACAAAATGTTTCTCTTAAAAATGTTGAAAAGATATTGTAAAAAATTTATACGAGTTTTTGAAACTGCGGACAAAATATCTGTACGACGCAATAAGATCGTAAAATATACTTAGTTAAACCCTGATAAGAAAAAAGTATTCAAAAGAATTGACAATGTTAAATCTCCATAAGAGAAGAGAATTCAAATGTATGAAGAGTATTTAGAAGTATTAAAAAGAATTCAAATTTCGTGATTTCTAATACTTTTTAATTTCATCTTTTAATTAGGAAAGAACAGAGGATCCTTTATCATTCAAAATCAGATGTCTACTTATGAAATTTCTAACTACAAAAAATTTTTAGCATTCAAATGTCAAAACTAGAATACTTTTTTTAAAATCGCCGTACTACTACACTGATAAAAAAGTTAACTTAATTCAAGAGAAAAAATCTTAAACCAAGAATATAATTTTTAAGAAAACGATTTTTTTGAGTCAAGAGCGAAAATTCTTGAACTGAGAATAATTCCTTCTCAAGAATTTTTGCTCTTGACTCAAAAAGATCTTTTTTTTCAAAATGATATTCTTGGTTCAACATTTTTTCTCTTGAATCAAGTTAATTTTTTTATCAGTGTATTTTTCACTGGAATACAGCCCATCAAAAACCATCAAAAAATTTTGAAAATTTTTGGCTTCCTTCATTTTTGCGAAGAGTGTAGATAAATGGAAATTTAAGAGGATCGTAATTAGGTGCCGGAAGTGTAAGAGGTGATATGGATGAAATAGAAGATACTAACAGCTAGGTTTACTCACAAATACACTCCTAAACAAGAAAATTATGGTCATATCAGAACATTCTTTGAAAGGTATATATATATACATATATGTACGTTTGTTTATCCCTGATGAAATACAATGAGAACTTCCTATTTTTTCCGTATTCTCTTATATTTCTTTTTATTCCTTTGCTATCTTTTAAACTTCAGGAATTTTTAGGAGTCACGAATAACTTGTGAATAATTGTGCAAAATAATGACCTGTATTTTTTATTTATTATTCTGCATGAGTATATACAATTACAAAAAAATGACATTGCTACATGACATAATCAATCGAAAAGAACATATTAGCATGAGTGATTTAAGTCTTTATTTCTTAAAAGTAAGAAAAGGTAGTGACATAATGATACATAATAAATAAATTTAGTCGCTCTGAATTCAGGAGAAGAGTTACCTCCTGCTGCTACCGTCAACTCAATCTCATCGCTACAATCGGCAAATCAAACATCTAAAAATGGTAAGATTTTTTAATCTTCATACAAGAAAACTATAATGAAAATGACACTAAGTTAGATATGAAAATATACTTGTTATGAATTCAAATATAAGAGCTGAAATTAATCTTGATTCAGAAGTTATTCCGATGCCTGATGTTGTGGCGATGTCATCTGAATCACCTCCGCTGATAGTCCAGAACAATCATCACTCGGCAGCTGGTCATTCGCAACAGACGCCTTACCAGAATAAAAAAAATCCACGGGAGTCGGTGGGGTCCAGTGATAGTGTACCAATTCCGCCTCGTGTCGAGTACACGACATTAGTACCCAAGTACCGAAGAAAAGATCGAGAAGAAATGAAAAATTTGAAAAAATCGAAAATATCGCTGTCGCAAAAAAACATACAATTATTGAAAGATATGAGCACAGAAAGAAAAAGAATAATGAACAGCACCGAAAAATAAGAAATTAAAAATGGTTTTTTCAGTAAAATGTATATAAATTATTTCTCCATCAGATTTTGATGCCGTGTGGGACAACAAAGACGCAAAATGGCTAAAATAATCAGTAGAGACATTTGAGTTCAATTCTAAAAGTAAAGTAGTTAGAGATACCAAACATTTTGGATTCATATCGACTGTTTTTTCCAGATAACATTATTTATCGTTATTGTATGCTCGATGAAATTGACACGAACGTGTGTCAATTGGAAGTCTCCAAAAAGTCTTTCAAAATTTGACCCAATTTGAGGATTTCTCATACTTAAAATTACTCAGTCATAAAAAATAAATTCCATTAGCATTGACAGCTCATTTTAGAAATAATTATAGATATACAATGTCAAGTTCTCCGGTGCACATTGACACAGGCGTGTGTCATCTGCAGGATTTTTCAGAATTTGACCTGAATTTTAAAATTTTTCTACTAAAAATACCCAAACATTAAGAATACGAGTGATTGAATCGGACAATATATTTTATTGAAAATTTTAGGTAAAAATTGTCAAGTTCTCCCGTGCAAATTTACACGGGCGTGTGTAATTTGACAATTTTTCAAATTTCGAACTGAATTTTGAATTTTTTATACTGGAAATTAACTGATCTTAAAAACTACCAGTGATTTACACACAGAGCAGATTTTGTTATTTACTTTAAGTACAAATTGTCAAGTTCTCCCGTGAAAATTCACACGGGCGTGTGTAATTTGACGATTTTTCCAATTTCGAACTGAATTTTGAAATTTTTATCCTGAAAATCACCCGATCTTAAAAACTACCGGTGATTCACACTGAGAGCAGATTTTATTTTCAATTTTAAGTGAAAAATGTCAAGTTCTCCCGTGCAAATTTACAAGAACGTGTTAAATTTGACGATTTTTCAAAATTTGACCTGAATTTTGAAATTTTTCTACTGGAAATAACCCGATCTTAAAAATTTCCAGTGATTTACCTGGAGACTACATTTTATTAATAACTTGAAGTACAAATTGTCAAGTTCTTCCGTGAAAATTTACACGGGCGGGTGTAATTTGACGATTTTTCAAATTTCGACTTGAATTTTGAATTTTTTATACAGATGTAACGTCCACGTTTTCCAAAAAAAAATTATAAAAATAAAATAATTTATTTGTCCCCGGCTCGAAATTTGCTCGCCGGAGTCCAGGGTCATAAACGGGGATTACATTATCAATAACAAAATAATAAACAAAACACTTTATTTTAAATCAATCAAAGAAAAAAAGAAAAACCTCTTTATTGGCCTGATCATGTTAATAAACGATATAAACAATATAAACAAATTAAACAATATAAACAATATATTAGAACACTCTTCTCACACATACTCTCACTCACCGTGAGCGTCAAAATCGCGAACTAAACTTCAAAAGCTGATTCCCCGCTTCCCCAGGAGACTAGCCGTCACCCCTGGGCCTAAACCTCTACCCCGAGAGCGAATGGAGAGTGTCCTCTTCGCCCCCACCTACACGGCTTATGATCACCTACCGTACCTCAGCTGAAGGCTTTGGCACGGGGAGAAGCACTTTCATCCGGTCGGTTCATGATACTTACCTGAGCCTTGGTCAGACTCCAGGTAGAGTATCATCCTCTGGAATTACTTGGTGAAGAGTATTCGCCCGAGTAATTCTCCCGAGAAAGAACTGCTTGCTTTATCGAGCCAAATTTTGGCGTTTATCATTTTTTGCCTAACTCTCTTGTAACGAAAAGGAAGAGTCGTTTTAGACACCTATCCGGTGTTCTCGTACTAGCATTCAAAGATAATTATTTATTATTTTATTCGTAATTTCCTTCATTTTCCATCCATTCGTCTCGCCAAATTCTAAGTTTTTATTTTCGAAACTCAAGTCTTTATTATTTTAATCGTAATTTTCTTCATTCTCTATCCATTCGTTTCGTCAAATTCACAATTCTTTATTATTTTAATCGCAATTTCCTTCATTATATATCCATTCGTTGATTTTTCCATACTAAATTGTCCTCGGGACTTAAATAAAATTTTCGCTTACCTAATTTATTTCTTACAAAATAATAATCGTCAATTCTTTCATTTTATATCCATTCATCACCTTCCCATACTAAATCTTGTTCGGAACTTAGAATAATTTTCCCAGTATTTTAATTTCTTTTACAATTAATTCGTTCGGCTTCGTAATAATTTCTCACACGCTTAATTTCTTAATTTAATCATACCTTCGGTAACAATAATATAAAATTATTAACTAAATAAATACAATAATAAAATAATAATCGCCGCACTAATAACAATAATTGTTTCTATTAATTTTTAAGTAATTAACTAAAAATAAACTAAAATACTCAAATACAAAAAGTAAAATCTGGGTCATACAGAAAATTATCTAATTTCAAAAAATACCAGTGATTTATCCGGAGAACACATTTTTTTAATAACTTGAAGTACAAATTGTCAAGATCTCCCGTGAAAATTCACACGGGCGTGTGTAATTTGACGATTTTTCAAATTTCGAACTGAATTTTGAAATTTTTATACTGAAAATTACCCGATCTTAAAAACTACCAGTAATTTACACACAGAGCAGATTTTATTATTAACTTTAAGTACGAATTGTCAAGTTCTCCTGTGAAAATTTACACGGGCGTGTGTAATTTGACGATTTTTCAAATTTCGACCTGAATTTTAAATTTTTTTTACAGAAAATTATCTAATTTCAAAAAATACCAGTGATTTATCCAGAGAACACATTTTTTAAATAACTTGAAGTACAAACTGTCAAGTTCTCCCGTGAAAATTTACACGGGCGTGTGTAATTTGACGATTTTTCAAATTTCGAAATGAATTTTGAAATTTTTTATACAGAAAATTATCTAATTTCAAAAAATACTAGTGATTTATCAGGAGAACACATTTTTTTAATAACTTGAAGTACTAACTGTCAAGTTCTCCCGTGAAAATTCACACGGGCGTGTGTAATTTGACGATTTTTTAAATTTCGAACTGAATTTTAAAATTTTTATCCTGAAAATCACCCGATCTTAAAAACTACCAGTGATTTACACACAGAGCAGATTTTATTATTAACTTTAAGTACAAATTGTCAAGTTCTCCCGTGAAAATTCACACGGGCGTGTGTAATTTGACGATTTTTCCAATTTCGAACTGAATTTTAAAATTTTTATCCTGAAAATCACCCGATCTTAAAAACTACCAGTGATTCACACTGAGAGCAGATTTTATTATTATATTTGAGTACAAATTGTCAAGTTCTGCCGTGAAAATTCATACGGGCGTGTGTAATTTGACGATTTTTCCAATTTCGAACTGAATTTCGAAATTTTTCTACTGGAAATAACCCGATCTTAAAAATTTCTAGTGATTAACACTGAGAGCAGATTTTATTATTAAATTTAAGTACAAATTGTCAAGTTTTGCCGTGAAAATTCACACGGGCGTGTGTAATTTGACGATTTTTCCAATTTCGAACTGAATTTTGAAATTTTTATCCTGAAAATCACCCGATCTTAAAAACTACCAGTTATTCACACTGAGAGCAGATTCTATTATCAATTTTGAGTGAAAAATGTCAAGTTTTCTCGTGCAAATTTACAAGAACGTGTTAAATTTGACGATTTTTCAAAATTTGACCTGAATTTTGAAATTTTTCTACTGGAAATACCCCGATCTTAAAAATTTCCAGTGATTTACCTCGAGACTACATTTTATTAATAACTTAAAGTACAAATTGTCAAGTTCTTCCGTGAAAATTTACACGGGCGGGTGTAATTTGACGATTTTTCAAATTTCGACTTGAATTTTAAATTTTTTATACAGAAAATTATCTAATTTCAAAAAATACCAGTGATTTATCCGGAGAACACATTGTTTTAATAACTTGAAGTACAAATTGTCAAGATCTCCCGTGAAAATTCACACGGGCGTGTGTAATTTGACGATTTTTCAAATTTCGAACTGAATTTTGAAATTTTTATACTGAAAATTACCCGATCTTAAAAACTACCAGTGATTTACACATAGAGCAGATTTTATTATTAACTTTAAGTACGAATTGTCAAGTTCTGCCGTGAAAATTCATACGGGCTTGTGTAATTTGACGATTTTTCCAATTTCGAACTGAATTTCGAAATTTTTCTACTGGAAATAACCCGATCTTAAAAATTTCCAGTGATTTACCTGAAGAACACATTTTATTAATAACTTGAAGTACAAATTGTCAAGTTCTCCCGTGAAAATTTACACGGGCGTGTGTAATTTGACGATTTTTCAAATTTCGACCTGAATTTTAAATTTTTTTTACAGAAAATTATCTAATTTCAAAAAATACCAGTGATTTATCCAGAGAACACATTTTTTAAATAACTTGAAGTACAAACTGTCAAGTTCTCCCGTGAAAATTTACACGGGCGTGTGTAATTTGACGATTTTTCAAATTTTGAAATGAATTTTGAAATTTTTTATACAGAAAATTATCTAATTTCAAAAAATACTAGTGATTTATCAGGAGAACACATTTTTTTAATAACTTGAAGTACAAATTGTCAAGTTCTCCCGTGAAAATTCACACGGGCGTGTGTAATTTGACGATTTTTCAAATTTCGAACTGAATTTTGAAATTTTTATACTGAAAATTACCCGATCTTAAAAATTACCAGTGATTAACACTGAGAGCAGATTTTTTAATTAACTTCAAGTACAAATTGTCGAGTTCTCCCGTGAAAATTCACACGGGCGTGTGTAATTTGACGATTTTTCAAATTTCGAACTGAATTTTGAAATTTTCATACTGGAAATAACCCGATCTTAAAAATTTCCAGTGATTTACCTGAAGAACACATTTTATTAATAACTTGAAGTACAAATTGTCAAGTTCTCCCGTGAAAATTTACACGGGCGTGTGTAATTTGACGATTTTTCAAAATTTGATCTGAAATTTGAAATTTTTCTACTGAAAATTACCTGATCTTAAAAACTACCAGTGATTTACACAGAGCAGATTTTATTATTAACTTTGAGTACAAATTGTCAAGTTTCCCCGTGAAAATTCACACGGGCGTGTGTAATTTGACGATTTTTCAAATTTCGAACTGAATTTTGAAATTTTTATACTGAAAATTACCCAATCTTGAAAACTACCAGTGATTCACACTGAGAGCAGATTTTATTATCAATTTTAAGTGAAAAATGTCAAGTTCTCCCGTGCAAATTTACACGGGCGTGTTAAATTTGACGATTTTTCAAAATTTGACCTGAATTTTGAAATTTTTCTACTGGAAATAACCCGATCTTAAAAATTTCCAGTGATTTACCTGGAGAACACATTTTATTAATAACTTGAAGTACAAATTGTCAAGTTCTCCCGTGAAAATTTACACGGGCGTGTGTAATTTGACGATTTTTCAAATTTCGACTTGAATTTTAAATTTTTTATACAGAGAATTATCTAATTTCAAAAAAAAACAAGCGATTTATCCTGAGAACACATTTTATTAATAACTTAAAGTACAAATTGTCAAGTTCTCCCGTGAAAATTCATACGGGCGTGTTAAATTTGACGATTTTTCAAAATTTGACCTGAATTTTGAAATTTTTTTACTGGAAATAACTCGATCTTAAAAACTCCCAGTGATTTACACACAGAGCAGATTTTATTATTAACTTGAAGAACAAATTGTCAAGTTCTCCCGTGAAAATTCACACGGGCGTGTGTAATTTGACGATTTTTCGAATTTCAAACTGAATTTTGAAATTTTTCTATGGAAATAACCCGATCTTGAAAATTTCCAGTGATTTAACTAGAGAACACATTTTATCAATAACTTGAAGTACAAATTGTCAAGTTCTCCCGTGAAAATTTACACGGGCGTGTGTAATTTGACGATTTTTCAAATTTCGACTTGAATTTTAAATTTTTTATACAGAAAATTATCTAATTTCAAAAAATACCAGTGATTTATCCAGAGAACACATTTTTTTAATAACTTGAAGTACAAATTGTCAATTCCTCCCGTGAAAATTCACACGGGCGTGTGTAATTTCACGATTTTTCAAATTTCGAATTGAATTTTGAATTTTTTATACTGAAAATTACCTGATCTTAAAAACTACCAGTGATTTACACAGAGCAGATTTTATTATTAACTTTGAGTACAAATTGTCAAGTTTCCCCGTGAAAATTCACACGGGCGTGTGTAATTTGACGATTTTTCAAATTTCGAACTGAATTTTGAAATTTTTATCCTGAAAATCACCCGATCTTAAAAATTACCAGTGATTCACACTGAGAGCAGATTTTATTATCAATTTTAAGTGAAAAATGTCAAGTTTTCCCGTGCAAATTTACACGGGCGTGTTAAATTTGACGATTTTTCAAAATTTGACCTGAATTTTGAAATTTTTCTACTGGAAATAACCCGATCTTAATAAATTCCAGTGATTTACCTGGAGAACACATTTTATTAATAACTTGAAGTACAAATTGTCAAGTTCTCATGTGAAAATTTACACGGGCGTGTGTAATTTGACGATTTTTCAAATTTCGACCTGATTTTTAAATTTTTTATACAGAAAATTATCTAATCTTAAAAAATACCAGTGATTTATCCGCAGAGCAAATTTTATTATTAACTTGAAGTACAAATTGTCAAGTTCTCCCGTGAAAATTCACACGGGCGTGTGTAATTTGACGATTTTTCAAATTTCGAACTGAATTTTGAATTTTTTATACTGAAAATTACCTGATCTTAAAAACTACCAGTGATTTACACACAGAGCAGATTTTATTATTAACTTTAAGTACAAATTGTCAAGTTCTCCCGTGAAAATTCACACGGGCGTGTGTAATTTGACGATTTTTCAAATTTCGAACTGAATTTTGAAATTTTTATACTGAAAATTACCCGATCTTAAAAACTACTAGTGATTTACACACAGAGAAGATTTCATTATTAACTTTAAGTACAAATTGTCAAGTTCAACCGTGAAAATTTACACGGGCGTGTGTAATTTGACGATTTTTCAAATTTCGACCTAAATTTTAAATCTTATTTACAGAAAATTATCTAATTTCAAAAAATACCAGTGACTTATCCAGAGAACACATTTTTTTAATAACTTGAAGTACAAATTGTCAATTTTTCCCGTGAAAATTCACACGGGCGTGTGTAATTTGACGATTTTTCAAATTTCGAACTGAATTTTGAATTTTTTATACTGAAAATTACGCGATCTTAAAAACAACCAGTGATTTAAACACAGAAGATTTTATTATTAACTTTAAGTACAAATTGTCAAGTTCTCCCGTGAAAATTCACACGGGCGTGTGTAATTTGACGATTTTTCAAATTTCGAACTGAATTTTGAAATTTTTATACTGAAAATTACCCAATCTTGAAAACTACCAGTGATTTAAACACAGAAGATTTCATTATTAACTTGAAGTACAAATTGTCAAGTTCTCCCGTGAAAATTCACGAGGGCGTGTGTAATTTGACGATTTTTCAAATTTCGAACTGAATTTTGAAATTTTTATACTGAAAATTACCTGATCTTAAAAACTACCAGTGATATACACACAGAGCAGATTTCATTATTAACTTTATGTACAAATTGTCAAAATCTCCCGTGAAAATTCACACGGGCGTGTGTAATTTGACGATTTTTCAAATTTCGAACTGAATTTTGAAATTTTTATACTGAAAATTACCCGATCTCAAAAACTACCAGTGATTTACATTCAGAGCAGATTTTATTATTAACTTTGAGTACAAATTGTCAAGTTCTCCCGTGCAAATTTACACGGGCGTGTTAAATTTGACGATTTTTCAAAATTTTACCTGGATTTTGAAATTTTTCTACTGGAAATAACCCGATCTTAAAAACTACCAATGATTTACCTGGAGAACACATTTTATTATTAACTTGAAGTACAAATTGTCAAGTTCTCCCGTGAAAATTTACACGGGCGTGTGTAACTTGACGATTTTTCAAATTTCGACCTGAATTTTATATACAGAAATTTATCTAATTTCAAAAAACACCAGTGATTTATCTGGAGAACACATTTCTTAAATCACTTGAAGTAGAAATTGTCAAGTTTTCCTGTAAAAATTCACACGGGCGTGTTTAATTTGACGATTTTTTAAAATTTGACCTGAATTTTTAAATTTTTTATACTGAAAATTACCTGATCTTAAAAACTCCCAGTGATTTACACACAGAGCAGATTTTATTATTAACTTTAAGTACAAATTGTTAAGTTCTTTCGTGAAAATTTACACGGGCATGTGTAATTTGACGATTTTTCAAATTTCGAACTGAATTTTGAATTTTTTATACTGAAAATTACCCGATCTTAAAAATTACCAGTGATTCACACTGAAAGCAGATTTTATTAATAACTTGAAGTACAAATTGTCAAGTTCTCCCGTGAAAATTCACACGGGCGTGTGTAATTTGACGATTTTTCAAATTTCGAACTGAATTTTAAATTTCTTATACTGAAAATTACCTGATCTTAAAAACTACCAGTGATTTACCTGGCGAACACATTTTATTTATAACTTGAAGTACAAATTGTCAAGTTCTCCCGTAAAAATTTACAAGGGCGTGTGTAATTTGACGATTTTTCAAATTTCGAACTGAATTTTGAAATTTTCATACTGAAAATTACCCGATCTTAAAAACTACTAGTGATTTATCCAGAGAACAGATTTTTTTAATAACTTGAAGTACAAATTGTCAATTTTTCCCGTGAAAATTCACACGGACGTGTGTATTTTGACGATTTTTCAAATTTCGAACTGAATTTTGAAATTTTTATACTAAAAATTACCTGATCTTAAAAACTACCAGTGATTTACACACAGAGCAGATTTTATTATTAACTTCGAGTACAAATTGTCAAGTTCTCCCGTGAAAATTCACACGGGCGTGTGTAATTTGACGATTTTTCAAATTTCGAACTGAATTTTGAAATTTTTATACTGAAAATTAACTGATCTTAAAAACTACCAGTGATTTACACAGAACACATTTTATTATTAACTCTAAGTACAAATTGTCAAGTTCTCCCGTGAAAATTCACACGGGCGTGTGTAATTTGACGATTTTTCAAATTTCGAACTGAATTTTGAAATTTTTATACTGAAAATTACCCAATCTTAAATCTACCAGTGATTTATCCAGAGAACACATTTTTTTAATAACTTGAAGTACAAATTGTCAAGTTCTCGCGTAAAAAATCATACGGGCGTTTGTAATTTGACGATTTTTCCAATTTTAAACTGAATTTTAAAATTTTTATCCTGAAAATCACCCGATTTTGAAAACTACCAGTGATTCACACTGAGAGGAGATTTTATTATCAATTTTAAGTGAAAAATGTCAAGTTCTTCCGTGCAAATTTACACGGGCGTGTTAAATTTGACGATTTTTCGAAATTTGACCTAAATTTTGAAATTTTTCTACTGGAAATAACCCGATCTTGAAAACTACCAGTGATTTACCTGAAGAACACGTTTTATTAATAACTTGAAGTACAAATTGTCAAGTTTTCCAGTGAAAATTTACACGGGCGTGTGTAATTTGACGATTTTTCAAATTTCGAATTGAATTTTAAATTTTTTATACAGAAAATTATCTAATTTAAAAAAATACCAGTGATTTATCCGGAGAACACATTTTTTCCATAACTTGAAGTACAAATTGTCAAGTTTTCCCGTGGAAATTCACACGGGCGTGTGTAATTTGACGTTTTTTCAAATTTCGAACTGAATTTTGTAATTTTTATACTGAAAATTACCCGATCTTAAATCAACCAGTGATTTAAACACAGAGCAGAGTTTATTAGTAACTTTAAGTACAAATTGTCAAGTTCTCCCGTAGAAATTTACACGGGCGTGTGTAATTTGACGATTTTTCAAATTTCGACCTAAATTTTAAATTTTTTATACAGAAAATTATCTAATTTCAAAAAATACCAGTGTTTTATCTGAAGAACACATTTTTTTAATAACTTAAAGTACAAATTGTCAAGTTCTCCCGTGAAAATTCACACGGGCGTGTGTAATTTGACGATTTTTCAAATTTCGAACTGAATTTTGAATTTTTGATACTAAAAATTACCTGATCTTAAAAACTACCAGTGATTCACACACAGAGCAGATTTTATCCTTAACTCTAAGTACAAATTGTCAAGTTCTCCCGTGAAAATTCACACGGGCGTGTGTAATTTGACGATTTTTCAAATTTCGAACTGAATTTTGAAATTTTTGTACTGAAAATTACCTGATCTTAAAAACTACCAGTGATTTACACACAGAGCAGATTTCATTATTAACTTTAAGTACACATTGTCAAGTTCTCCCGTGAAAATTTACACGGGCGTGTGTAATTTGACGATTTTTCAAATTTCGACCTGAATTTTGAAAATTTTATTCTGGAAATAACCCGATCTTAAAAACTACCAGTGATTTACCTGGA
>NC_058159.1:11395552-11402341 GCF_020080835.1 Cotesia glomerata | reverse complement strand
TTTTTTCGATTGGTAGATTTGATAAGTCAAGGGGAAAGGAGATGATGGAGGAGTTAGATACACTAATGGCACATAACACTTAACTTTACTTCACACTCGCCTTAATCGTAATTATAATTAGTAATTATTAATTATTAAAAATCGTACATGTCGAACGCGAGACTCGAACACGGTACCCGACGCACGAGGGCCCTATACCATACCGCGATGCTACGCCGATGATGAGCGACCTCTTACTTCAAGATACTTATAAGCACAACCAATGTTCGGCTTGCCTAATTTAAAACAAATAAGATTCGAATTGGGCTAGCCTAAGTTCGGAAAGCCAAGTTCGCTCCAAACTAGCAAAACTCAGGTTATCATTACTTGAAACCAGTTCGGCGTTCCCATGATATATCAGACTTAAGGAATCCATGAAACTTTCCTAGTTACGTTCAAATATGGCAAGCCAAACATTTTGTTCTGCCTACCTTGGTTTTTATGAGGTACAACCTAGGCAAGCCTAAGTTAGGCAAGCCAAACTTGCCCCGAATTGGTTCTTCGGCACATGCCTCAATGAAATTTCTAGTCGGGTACATGAGACACTATGTTTATATGTACAATACACAAATACTCTCATAAATACACACTTTTATATGTATAGAACTAAAAGGCTTAACCTTGGAAAGACTTGAAGCCAAATATCTTCTCCCACTCCGTTTTAGAGTACTTTGGCTAGAAACGCCGAAGTTCGTCAAACGTTCGGAATGCCTAACTTGCAGGAAATTATAAAATCCAAAGGTCTACGGAAGTTCGGTTTGCCAAACTTAAAAGTAATTGGGGCCATCTATGGTAAGACAAAGTTTGGTGAATGTTTGGAATGCCTAACTTGCAGGAAATTATAAAATCCAAAGGTCTACGGAAGTTCGGTTTGCCAAACTTAAAAGTAATTGGGACCATCTATGGTAAGACGAAGTTTGGCGAATGTTTGGAATACCTAACTTGCAGGAAATTATAAAATCCAAAGATTTACGAAAGTTCGGTTTACGAAACTTAAAGGTATAACAAATATTATTGTTATTCATTTCGTTTTTGGTCTATTGAGGTTATTTAACCAATCCTCAAGACAACCCTGATTAAGTAAACATATTGAAAATGATTTGACACATTCCATTTCCACAAGATATATTATTGAAAATAAGAAAATTGAATGATTAACAAGTATTTAATATAATAAAAAATCTAATCCTTTCTGATGCTTTTTATTTCTTTTTTCGCATAAGAGAGTATTACCGAAAAATTATGTTTTTTTTAGATACCTCAACGTTTTCATGATAGTATTTTTATTTTTATTGTGCGTTTCTATTGTATTTTAAGTTATTATTTTTTTTTCGAATCTATTTATTTATTTAATACCATTGCTGCAAAAAAACATAATTGTTCAACAAATTACTTTAGTCACATAGTAATCAGGAATAAAACCTTCCATATCTAACCGTTTACAATTTTACATTGTAAAACTTATTACATTTTTACTAATCTTTACGACATATTAAATTATAAAAAAATTTTTTATATTCCATATTTACGTGTTCATATTAATATTAACTTTTGTATGGAACTTTTCACTTTTTGTTAAAAAGAGTTATCATTACTGGCTGAGGTTTAAAGTCAAATTCAAATTTTCTACAGAATTCTCAACTAACGCCCTCTGAGTATTTATTGACTTTTTGCGTAATTGATCAATTATCCGCTTGAAATCGGTAATTAGAGGACTCTATTGTCTTTCATTATAATTGGTCCTTGAGATTGGTTTTTTAATGAATCACTATCGTATCAACAATTATACCAGTTTATTGATGAACAATGTCTTGTAAAACAAGTAAAAATTACATTAACTTGGTTGGGTTCGAATCAAAAACTTTAAGCGATTTGAAATTACCCACGAATCGAGATGTTTTATGTTTATTTTTTTATAAACATCGAACAGATAAACTATTCATTGGCGAAAGTGCTAGATTTGTTCTGTGTAAGGTTATCAAAGTGTGGAATAAGTTCACATTACCAGGAAACAATTCACATCGTTCAATTGGAAAAATTGAAAAATTACATAAAAACTGGCAAAAAACTCAAGTACATAAAGCTCGCAAAAAATCTCCCGCACAACAATTGGCTGAAATAACTTTTCTCAATTCTCTCGACAAACTGTTCGATATTGCAGCGCAGAATGTTTTGACAACATTAAGCTCACTACAAAGGAAAGTTTTGATTGCTACCCTTAGAGGAAAGGACAATCAGCCCGAGCTTGGCCAAGGCTTGGCGCAATGCTCATTAACTCTGGGGCAAGCTTGAAATCCAAGCTTGGCCCAAGTCCGTCTAAGCATACAAATGATAACTTCCTGCCAAGACTGAATATCAGTACTGTGCCAAGACTGAAAATAAGTATTGTGCCAAGACTGAGAATAAGCATTGCGCCAAGACTGAAAATAAGTAGTGTGCCAAGACTGAATTTTAGTATTGAGTCAATACCGATTTTCAAGTCTGACCCATGCCTGGTTACCAGGACTGGGCCACAGTTACTATTCAAGTCTAGCCCATGCCATTTGATAAAACGTGATAAAAAGAAATTTTTTATTTATAATTTTTTTTTATTTTAATTTCTATGCAGGGCTAACGCAAGTTTAGTTCCTTTGACTTTTTATTTAGACCTAATTTTTATTAATTATGAAAATAAAGTGAAAATTGTATTTGCCCTAACCGAGATTCGAACCTGAGCCGCGCGTTTGCTAGACCGATAACTAATCCCTGCGCTGTATGACCAATAAATTGATCTACATCTCATCATTCTTATAAGCTAACTCTATATGGTGACAGAGTGTGACGGTTTATTATTTACACAATTTATGTTATTTAATATTGTGTTTTGATGAAAATTAACGATTTTTCACAAATTTTTATTAATTAAAAAAAATACAAAATTCAACTCCTTATATTACTTTAGTATTTATACATCGTTCTGAATACTTTAAATATTTTGTTATAAATTTTAATGTTCAAAATTATCAATACTAAAAACTCCACTGTAAATTATTATATTTTAATTTTTTAAGACCGTATTAATCTTGACGATATGTAATTGTTTTTGTTAAATAATAAATTTTCAATTTAAGCATTTGCTAACAAATATTCATTAAACAATAAATATCTAGATTATTGCTCTAATCAGGTCTACATTCTTCTATAATTAATTTAAATCAGGATGTTGTAGACCAAATTGATATTATGTTTTATATTTCATTTATTTTAACATATCCCGGGAAAAAATGATCAGATATGAACAGGCATGAGTCTTCAGGTCTGATCAGATATAAAAAATGACCGGGTCTGATCAGACCTGGCCAGGCATGTTCATGTCTGATCAGATCTGTTCATGTCTGACTCGATCAGGTCCATAAAAGAAAAAAAGAAGATTGGTGCCGACGGGGATTCGAACCATATACGTTGCGCTCTTCAGACTGATACTTCACCTGTTGACCCAATGACAGCTTAACCCTCTGAGGCCGAGATGGGACAAACTGAGCCGCGTGGCACCGGAGTAGGGAGTAGGGGGGTTCTATATAAAGTAAAAAAAAAATTTCTTCAAGGTTTATTCCGTAATTATAATTTTATTGTTTTCTTTTAAAATTGAAGTTTTTTTTAATTAAAACGTATCGGAAATGAAGAATTATTTGTGTGTTCTACAATTTAGCAGCCTTTGACACTATACTGCAATGGACCAAGGCGTAGCTTAAGATAATAACAGACACCTTGAAAGGACTTATCGCCTATCGATATCCACTGATATTTTTTGGTATTTTCATGCTATCAAACTCAAACTTTTACTAAATAATTTTATTTTTCGCGTATTCAATGGAACGCAGTAAAAAATTTTATGTCATTGCGTCTAAATTCATCGTTAAAAATCATCGTTTTAGCATGGGAAATTAAAAATTTCATGCTTATATAAGCCGAAATTTTTGATAAAAGTTGTACATTTAAAATTTATAAGGGGATAGAAATTGATACGTCATACGGAACAAATTAATTTTAAAAATAGAACTGCAGTCTATAGTTCGATAAAATTTTTCTTCCAGACTTAAAATATCATTTAAGAGGGCAAATTACGCATGAACAGTTCTTGTCAGCTGATATATGGAGTTTTAATCCTTATCTATTTTAGGCTAGATCAGACATGATCAGACATGAACAGGCATGGACAGGCCTGATCAGGTCTGATCATATTTAATGCTTCAGACATGAACAGGCTTGATCAGATCTGATCAGGTCTGAGCGTATTTAATGCTTCAGACATGAACAGGCATGGACAGGTCTGATCAGGTCTGAGCGTATTTAACACTTCAGACATGAACAGGCATGGACAGGTCTGATCAGGCCTAGTTTCAGGCCTGATCATACATGAACATGCCTGATCAGGTCGGATTTCAGGCCTGATCAGATATGAACAGGTCTGATCAGTCCTGATCATTTTTTCCCGGGAAGACACACTGAAACAAAAAGTTTTTTTATACCTAGGAAATTTTCCCTTATGGTTAAAAAATTGGTATTCTTATGATTAGAATACGAAAGTTTTTTTAACCATAAGAATAAATTTTTCTGCCAGTCAAAAAACTAGCCTTATGATAAAACGTGGTATTTAAGGTTAAGAAAACCAGCTTTTTTAAATCAAAAAAACTCGAGTAAAAAATTTAATATTCTAGGTGGAAAAAAATTTTTTTTTTCAGTGCATAGACACTATAGTTGAAGCAGAAACGGATTTCAAATTTTTTTTAAGTATATACTACATAGAAAAAAGCAACAATAAAATGACAGAAAAACTGTAAAATTTACAGTTTTAACAATGTCAATAGTGGCTGGGTCTTGGTTCAACACTGGCAATAAGACATCAGTTGAATATTGGCTGAGCCTTGGGCCAAGGATAATAAGCCAACACAGAAAAAACAATCAATGTGAATCAAGTAAATAATTTTGAAGAACTTCATCTCCTTGATTTAAGTAAAAACATTTTTAAACCAAGAAATTTTTCTTAGTTTAAATAATTTCAACTTGATTAAAGAATTTTTCGTCTTGATTTAAAACAATAAAACTTTTCAAAATTATTTTCTTTTGGTTCAAAAATTTTTCACTTGATTCAAGTTAACTTTTTTTTTCTGTGAAGCCTTGTTAATTAAATATTGGTTAACTCTTGAATCAAGGCTGGCAAACCAAGACTCGTTACATAGACATTGGCTGGGTTTTAGGCCAAGAGTTGTAAACCAAGACTTGTCAATTGAATATTGGCTGGATCTTGGTTCAAGACTGGCAAACCAAGGCTTGTCAGTTCAATATTGGCTGGGTCTTGGTTCAAGACTGGCAAACCAAGGCTTGTCAGTTGAATATTGGCTGGGTCTTGGTTCAAGACTGGCAAACCAAGACTTGTCAGTTGAGTAGTGGTCCAGTCGTGGGCCAGTATTGTTCGGCCGAGTCTAGGCAACCCAGTATTGTGCCAAGACAGGCCCAGTTGTATATTATTTTTTTCCTACAAGGGTAGTCGAGAAATTTGCAAACGTAGTCAGTCAGTTGATAAAAATTTCAGCCAATATTGAAGATGTACCAAATACATCGACCTTTTGTGTGGAAGACAATAATTAAAATTTTATTTCGCTGGAAAGTGCTGGGACAAATGTAAATACTAATGAAGTTGATGAAGCAGGTAAAATCGAATGGTTACTCGTTGCTTTCATTTTTAATAATCCATTTTAAAGAATTCTTCTCACAGCAATAACTTTACAATTAATTTTTAATTTATTATTCTGTGAATGATTTTTACACAGTAAAAAAATTTTCGTCTTATTTAACAAAAATATTTGTTTTACTGACTGCTTTTACACAAACTAATGTTAATTCAACATTCTAGTGTGTTAAATCAACACATGAGAATGTGAAATTCTACACACTAGAGTGTAATATTCTACACAAAAATTTTTATACTTTACGCAATGACAAAAAATTTTTTACTGAGTAAATGTACTGTGAATAGTCTATACTAACGTCATAATTTTTATATTCATCACTTACTTGATAGGCAGTTTGCTCACACTTTACCAATGCTTTATGTAATACTGTACATTACTGAAAATATACGAGCAATTTCACTAGAAACCAAATATGTGAGTTTTCTGCTATTTAAGATAAAAGTAATATTCTAGCATCATTTACAGTAGACCAGAAAGTTGTTAACATTTTCAAATGAGTGTGAGCTTAATGTTTATGAAGTTCTCGCAACTCAAAAGATCTTTTTTATGAGCTAATAACATTCAATTTTTTTCTTCTTTTTTTTTAATGATTATTTTTCTATAATTTCTATTTAGAGTCTCTTTGTTACCTCTTTCAGAACATTCTACCACTTCTACTATATCAATTCAATCGAATCATTCTACTAATTCTGATTTTTTTGATGAGCTACCTGTTGAACCAAAACTAAAAAAATTAAAACTTATGACACCAGAAGTGGTTTCGGCAATGGATAGAGCGAATGTCAGTAGTAGGCAAGACACGCATCTTTTTTGCGCATTTGTATTAGCTTTAGGAATCAATTTAAATGATGTTTCTGTAAGCCACCGTACGAACCATCGAAATCGGATCGAGATAAGAAAAAAGATTGCTGAAGATTTGAAAACCGAGTTGCTCAATGCGTTGTCATCCACTGGGATGGAAAGTTGCTGCCTGATATTACTGGCCGGGATAAAGTCGAAAGACTTCCAATAATCTTAT
>NC_058159.1:11390416-11395452 GCF_020080835.1 Cotesia glomerata | reverse complement strand
CAACGTAAAATGTATTTGACCTCCTTTATAAAAAAAAAAAAACATACATACATACAGACATACGGACATCATCGCGAAAACAATCAGGGAAGCTTCCTAGGACCTCAAAACGTCAAGATCTGATGAGAACTCGATTTTCGAAAAACGGGGTAAAACCAATAACTTCCCGATTTTTGAAAATTTGCAATTTTCTTAGCGGGAAGTTAAAAATCAATTAAAATCTAAGTATATTTCATAATATACTTTTGGAACGAAGTTCCTTATCACGCGTTGCGAAAGGGGGCTAGACAGAAAAAATTAAGACGAAAAGTTGTAACGGCACTTTTTGCTATAATAAGCTATTGTAAGCCGTACGGCGTGCGCATGTTTCTCTGTCTGTCTCTCTCTCTCTCTTATAGAAAGCAAGCCAGTTCCCTGATAGCCACACTTACTATAAAAATACTTGTAGTATAGGAAGTTTAGTCAAAGTTAACGTTAAGTTTACTCCAAGACTTGTACAGTAAAACTTATCCGAACAAAAACAGTTTCACTGTAAAAAAGTCGCGCCAAGTCCACGTTCATAAGACTATTAGGAAAAAAAAATTTTTTTTTTCTTTACAAAAAGATACAAAATAAAAAAATAAAAAAATCCGAGTAACCGATATGATTGTTTATGATTTTCGGAAATTAAAAAAAATTTTATTGTAAATTTAAAAATTAAAAAAAAAATTTTAGAACGTATTTAGTCCGCGCGGTTACAAAATATTTTACTTTTACTGCCATTCGTAACATCTATTTACTAGGACTTTAAAAATTGAAATACACAATGACGCACACCAAGTACGTTCTAAAATTTTTTAATTTTTAAATTTACAATAAAATTTTTTAATTTCCGAAAATCATAAACAATCATATCGGTTACTCGGATTTTTATTTTTTATTTTGTATCTTTTGTAAAGAAAAAAAATTTTTTTCCTAATAGTCTTATGAACGTGGACTTGGCGCGACTTTTTTACAGTGAAACTGTTTTTGTTCGGATTTTAGTATTTTTTGTAATTATAATGAAAATTTACAATTGATAACAACTTAAATCTCGTGTTGACTGCATTTTTTACTGCAAACTATCCCCTTGAAGCTACAGTTTATGTAGATGTAATTCCAGTGCACCCTGGCGGCCATAGATGCAAGCTACGAATCACTTTTTTTACTGTAGTTGCGTGTCTATAGGAAGGATTACTACACATATTCATTTTATCTAGTCTGTGGCGCTGATATTCCCCATCGAAAAAAAGTCAGGATCGAAATTTCTGGGCTTACTATAGTTTGTGCTGATAAAATTTAATAATTTTAAGTGAATTAAGTGTTATAATTGATTATAATTAATTAATATCAGTAAAATAAAGTATAAATTACTTTTATAATATATCATTTTGGAAAAAGGAGAACCATATAATTAAATAAAATTTTGCAACCTCGAAATACCGTTCTGCTTACAGTAAACACAGTCGGTAGTCTGGCGCTCCGTTTACAACGGGATTTTTGAACGGAACTTGGCGCCCAGATTCTACCGAATCTGTGGATATACAATTTATGTTGAAATTGTATAGTAACTTAACGTTGGAAGATTTTTTAATAAAAAATTACTGTAACTTTAACTGTAAAATTTATAGAAAAATTAATGTTACTTCAAGTTATATTTATTTGGACCTTCAAGTTGATTAGAAAACCATGATTTAAAAAAGTTTTTTGCAAGTTAATTGTCAAGCACTTCTTATAAAAAATTAATGAAAAATAATAGGACGATAAATAAAAATTTTAATGCGTTGTAAATAATTTCATAAAAGGTTTCAGAGTATTTTTATATTTAAGAAAATTAAACATCATATAATTTCAGATATTTATTTTTATTAATAAATTATTAAAGCATTTTTTTACATTTTTAAAGCTAAAAATGAAAATTGATCTAGCTGACATTTGATAATTTTAAGAATTTTTTTTAACAAGTAAATTATGGTTAAAAATAATTAGAAAAAAAAATTGACATGTAGAAATTTACAAAAATTAATAATGCAATTTTTTATAAATAATTTTTTGGAACAAATTTATTTGTTAAAGAAAATTAAAAAATAGTCAAGTGACTGCTTACTTTATTGTCATAGCTAAAAACAAAAAACTTTTAAATTTAATCAACTCACTCACTTTATATTCATAACTGCAAATACAATTTTACATCTTATCTATATACATAAAAATAAATTGCTGTGCGTTAGTCTCACTAAAACTCAAAAACGGGTGGACCGATTAAAAAAATTTTTTTTTGTTTTGTTCGCTATAGTTCAGGGATGATTTAAAAAAAATTTTTTTGGAAAACCCGAAAGTTCAGCTAAAAAAAATAAAAAATTGTTAATTTTGTATCGGAATCGCTATTGTTACGCTTGAGCCTCAACCATAAGGTTGCAAGAGTGTACCAAAATTGTTCAATATGTAGGAAAATACGTACAAGTATACTGCAGAGTTATACTACTTACCTATATTCAGTTTGTAGGACATAACCACAAATCTCAAGAAGAAACTCAAGAAGAATGTTTGTCATTACTTTTGTTTTGTTCGTGTTTATTTTCATATTGTTTATATTTATCTATATATATAAAAATGAATAGATGTACGTTAGCCTCGCTAAAACTCAAAAACGACTAGACCGATTTCAAAAATTTTCTTTTTGTTATGTTCGCTATAGTTCAGGGATGTTTTCAAAAGAATGAAATTTTTGGAAAACCCGTAAGTTCAGCTAAAGAAATCAACAGATCTAAAATTGTTAATCGTCTATCTTCTGTATATATGGACAAAAAAAAATTAATGAATTCAGTGTTGATTTTTTGGAATCTTGATTTTCAGGTAATAATAAGAAGCGAGTTTTATTTAATAACTTGACAAAATTCTAACTTTACTTCATACAGCCAGTATTTATTTTTTATCGAAGTAGATTAGAGTTTAAAGATTGATAATCGCTGATCGAAAGGTGTAACAAAATATATTGTTGGTGATACGACGAAGTTCACCGGGTCAGCTAGTACATTATAGAAATAATATGTCAGAAATAAGTGACTAAAGTTGCATTCGCGTCAAGCATCTCGGATAGCTTATCTGGTAGAGAGCTTGCCTCGCAACCAATCTACCTGGGTTCGACTCCCCGGTCGAACTATAAAATATTGTTTTTTTTTTGTTATGTACGTAGTAAAAAATTTTTACTCTGCTTCATTTTTTTAACGATAAATTACCTACTGATGTAAAAAAGTGACAAATTCTGATAATCTGCCATATCAATAAGTGTTTTGTCCAACTTCACTAAAAGTTCATATTAAGACTCGTACTACAAGATATTGAGAAAAGTTAAAGTGAATTTCCGGCACTAGATTGTGCATAAGTTGGATTGCATTTTAACGTTAAATTTTACGATTGGATAGCTATCAGGGTTATTTTCGTTTCTTCTTTCTAAATAAAATAAAATTTTATTACAATTCCTTCACTAATTAATAGAAAGGAACTTCGTTCCATTTGGATGTCCCTTGACACCTCTAAAGTTTTTTTTTTAGAAAATTTTGCAGTGTTGGATAAGCCTCAGCCGAAGTTTTCCAACATTGGGCCAACCCTGTTATAATTTCCTCTCTGGGAAAGCTTATTCTGCACACAGTAATAGTATAGCAGCCAGAAGTTTTTCTGGTAGCAGTAACAAGCGTATTTTTGTGGTATAACAACAAAACTAAAGCTATTTTTGAAGCTGCACAAAAATTTCAGATCGATTCACCACACCGTTTCTGAGTAACTAATTTTTTAAACTGCTTCCCATGTAGGATAGTATGGCGGGCCCAGGCTTGACCCAACTATGCTGAACTCTGGGCCAGGCTTGTAAGCCAGCGTTGACCCAGTCTTGGTAGAAGTCTGGAATGATAACGATGGGCCAAGCCTGGTTACCACGACTGGCCCATGCCTGGTTATCAGGATTGGACCACAGTTAATTTTTAAATCTGGCCCATGCCTAATTACCAGGACTGAGACAAAGTTAATATAATTTTCAAGTCTGGCTCATGCCATTTGATAAAAAATGATAAAAAAATAATTTTTTAAGGGTCACTTTTTTATTTTAATTTTGATGTAGAGCTAACGCAAGTTTAGATCGTTTGACTCTTTATTTAGAACTAACTTTTACTAATTCACTAAGACCGATAACTAACCGATAATAACATCATTCATATAAACTAAATCTATATGGCGACGAAGTGTGACGGTTTATTATTTATACACTGATAGAAAAACAATATTCATTCAAGAAACTTTTTTTCTTCAAAACTTGAACTCTTGAAACTAGATAGAGATATATTTCTTTCAAGAATTTTTGTCTCTTGGTTCAAGATAGGCGATAACATTGATTCAAGATGTTACCGCCTTGTGTTAAGAATGGCTTTTTTTTGAGTCATTAATTTACTTATTTCCAAAAAATAATTTTTTTTTGGTATAACAATTAAAGACTATTTAGTTTTTGAATTATACTTTGATGAATTATTTTAAGTTTTTTAAACGATAATATTATTTTGATTGAAAAACTTAAATGTATCGATTAAAGGTAATATAGCTCTTAAGCCAAGAAAATCTAAATCAAGACAAGAAATTCTTGAAGCAAAATAATCATTTGTCTTCCAAAATAAATTCTTAGATCAAGAAAATATCTCTTGAGTCAACATAAATGTTCTATCAGTGTATAATTTATGTTATTTAATATTGTGTTTTGATGAAAATGAACAATTTTTTACAAATGTTTATTAATTTAAAAAAATGCAAAAGTCAAGTTCTTATATTACTTTAGACTCCCTGATTGAGAAATATAATTTGAAATGATTTAAAATGATTTGAAATGATTTAAATGCATCGGATTTGAATACTATATAGATATAAAATTAACATGAAGGTAATCATTTCAAATCATCTTTCTGAATCAGGGATTTGTACATCGTTCTATATATTTTTAATATTTTATTGTAAATTTTAGTGTTTAAATTATT